>NC_060270.1:44093556-44393556 GCF_021613505.1 Equus quagga
TATATATTTAACTAAAGATATCCAAAATATTATCATTTCAACAAGTAATCCATATAAAATTAATGAGATTTTTATGTCCTTTTTTCATACTAAAGCTTTGAAGTCTAGAAATTTGAAACTGAGAGTCTATATTTCACACTTATAGAATATTTCAATTTGGACAAGAAATTTTCATTGAAAATATTTCATCTGTATTTAGATTTCATAAAACTTACAGTTGAAAATGTGCATTCACATGTGAAAGTGGTTCAAAATGGCATAAAATTGTTGCAATAACTGGATCAAATTTAGTTTTTCTATCTCAAGTTAACTTAATTAAAATTAAATCAAACTAAAAACTCAGTACCTCAATTGCACTAACTACACTTCAACCACATGCAGCTGCTTGCTACCTCCTATTGAATAGTACAGGTCTCCATTATGCAAATGTAATATCATTGTCAATATGGTTGAATTTAAATCTACCATCTCATGATTTTCTATTTGTTTCTTCTGTTCTTTCTCTTTATCTTTTTTCCTATCTTCTTTTGAATTACTTATTTATTCTTTAATATTTCATTTTATCTCCTTTATTGGCTTTAATTGCTGTGCTTCATTGTTTTACCTTTTAAAGGCTAGTCTATGGTTTAAAAATGCATCTTTAAATGATTAAAGTCTACATTCAAATAATTTTTGTGCTTCTTTATGTATAACTGAACATTACACAGTATATTACAGTAGTATGCTTCATATCTTTTGTGCTATTGATGTCATACATTTCACTTCTATAAATGTTATAGACCCTATAATATATTGCTATTATTTCTGCTTTAAATATTTAATTATCTTTCAAATAAATGTTTAAAAGGAAAGAAAAACTATTGTATATCTTCTCACACAATTAGCATTTCTGGAGCTTTTCATTTCTTTGGGATAATCCAAGTTTCCATCTGGTATCATCTTCCTTCAACCTGAAGAGGTTTTAACATATCTTGTAATAAGATCTGATGGTGACAAATCCTCTCAGTTTTTGTTTGTCTGAAAAGTCTTAATTCATCTTCATTTGTGAAGGGCATTTTTGCTGGATGTAGAATATTTTTTTCTGGCTTGCAAAGTTTCTGGTGAGAAGCCTGAATTCATTCTTAACTTAGTTCCTACATCCATGATGTGTCTTTTTTGTCTGGATGCTTTTATGATATCTTCATAACTGTTTTTCTGCAGTTTGATTATGATGTGCTTTGCTTTGGCTTTCCTTTTGTTTATCTTGCTTGTGGTTTTACAATTTTCTTGAGTCCTTAGTTCATACTTTTCACCAGTGTTGGAAAAACTTTTAGTCATCATTTTTCCAAATATTTTTTCTCCCCACTTTCAGGAAATCCAAAGACTCAAATATCTGACCACTTGATACTGTCTCTTTGAGGTTCTGCTTATTTTTTTCTTACTCTTTCATTTTTCTTGGCTTCAGTTTGGGACTTCCAGCTGTCTCAACCTTCCTGAACATGATTTCTGGCTCCTTAACGCAGAGACAGACTTCCTCTTCTTGGCATCCCATTCTCTGCCTGGTAAGCCTTGTTGGCACGTACCTCCAGGCAGACAGTTTTGAAAAGCCATTGGCTCTACCATTATATTGCTCCATCTCTCTGGGGTTGTGATCCTGTGTTGACTGTTGTCCAATAACTGAAGACAGTTGCTTCATATATTTTGTCCAGATTTCTAGTGTTTGCAGAGTGAAAGTATATCCATTCCTTGTTAACCATGTTCAGAAGTAGAAGTCTTCTCTTGTTTACATGGTTTTGATTAAACTCTGGTTTTCTTTTCTGAAACACATCAAATGTTTTTAGAAGGAAAACAGGATAAAGATGGTATAAAAATTATTTAGCAATGTGTGAGATAATAGAAAATATATATAGTGGTCTCTGCCCCCAGTTCCTGGCACACAGCTCCTAAAACCCTTGTAATTTCCTATGTGATAAGAGCATTAGGACCATCTTTTGTTCTAATATTTGGTCTTTGATCCTGTTTCTGACATAGAGTTCCTAAATCTCTTGGAATTCCCTAGGTGATAGCTGCATCTTTTGTTCTAATGAGGTGACTCTGGGTGGGTTCCTGGATGAGTGCTAGTCACCAGAAAGACTAAGTCATAATTAAATTTTCAACCCCACATCCCATTTTCTAGACAGGGGAAAGGGACTGGAAATGGAGCTTATAATCAATCATGCCTATGTGATGAAGCCTTCAGACAATTCCCCAAAGTATGGTGTTTTGAAGAGCTTCCAGGTTGGTGAACTCATCCATGTACCAGGAGGGTGACTCACTCCAACCGCACGGGGACAGAAGCTCCAGCCCTCGAGACCTTCCCAGACCTTGCCCTATGTATCTCTTCATCTGGCGGTGTATCTGTATCCTTTATCATATCCATGATTATATCATAAACTGTAAACATAAGTGTTTCCCTGAGTTTGGTGAGTTGTTCTAGCAAATAATCGAATCCAAGAGGAAGGAGGTCATGGGAAACTCCAATTTGTAGACAAGTTGGCCAGAACCTGGGGACCTACTACTTGCAATTGGCATCTGAAGTGGGAGGCAGTCTCGTGGGACTGAGCTCTTAACCTATGGGTTCTGACACTATCTCCAGGTAGGCAGTGTCAGAACTGAGTTAAATTAGAGGACACTCAGCTGGTGTCACTGAGAATTGCTTGGTGTGGAAAAAAATCCCACACATCTAATGTCAGAAATGTTGTCAGTGTGGTAGTAATGTGAGAGTAAAGGAGAAACACAGAAAGAGTGAGGTTTTCCTCCTCACAGTCATATTGTCCCTGTGTATTCATAACTCACACTTGGCTAAATGTTAACTTAATTAAGGGCCTCTCAGATGAGAAAACAGTCTTATTGTTCAAGACAATGGGAAGATTCCTTAGTTAACAGCTATAATGTGCAACGTTGGATTGCATCTGAAACAAGCATAAAAGAACTTTCATAAGCTATATCAAGGATGAGTACTAAAAAAATGAGATGGAAATATAAAATTGGAAACATCTTCAGCTGCCTAGGAGCAGGACAAAGAAGTTGATTGAGCTGCAAAAGGACAGTTTTAATCTAACAAATTCAAATGGAATAAATGTTAATAGTGATAATAAAGGAATTGATAACATCTATACTTGCATATTGTCTACAGATTACAAAAAGTTTTCACATACACTGCCCAATTTTATCCAAACAATAAGCTGTGAGGAAAACAAGGCAAAATTATCTTGAATTTTGGGATTAAATTTGTAATACTTAATGTCAGAGACATTAGCATACAGGAAGAAAGCATAAACCCGGTTTTAGACAGACTTGTATTCAAATTTATGCCATGGCAGTTTCTAAATTCTCTTCAATCTCACCATCTGAAAAGACTGATATAAAAATAGTCATAAAGCAGGAAGTTTTCATCCAATTGTTTTAACTTGACATTTTGACTGAGTCCAAGGTATAATTTACTATGAATGAAAAGCTAAATGAAAGAATACGTCTTATTGACATACCGGAAACCTGAAAAAATTGACCTGGTAAAATTAGGTTTCATAGAACAAATAAGCCCCAAACAACAGAAAACCTTAAAATGTAGAATGTGATCAAAGTTTATTGAAAAATTCAATTGTCTTAAAAAAATTTAGATCAGCAAAATTTTACCTGTGAAAAAGTAGATCTCAGAGAAATAGCAGCCAGGGTAAACTCACAATGGCAGAAGTTATGAGTTAATTAATATGAACCAAAATTAATGGATAGCCCTAATAATTATTGGGAAATTCCTAGGTAAAGTAACAAAAATAAACAAGTTATGATTTATGTTTTCTGTATAGAATTTAGTTAAGTAATTAATTTAGTGTATCACCGTTTGCTCTGGAAAATTTTCTCAATAAAATAGTATCAATAGTACAATTGTCATTTAATCTTTTTCTATCTATAAAGAAAAAAAAACCCTCTGTTTCATCATAGTGAGTCAAAATGTTTTATACTTTAAAAACTTCTAAGCAGGGTTATTGTTAAGTAAATGATATTGATACCAAGCAATGGGCTAGCTCTGTGCTCTGCTCACCGCAATCTGAGCCAATTAATCACGATTTAGAGATCCAGAAAGGAAGTTTAATTAGATTATCTGGCTAATCGGAAGACAGGTGACTAATGTCTTAAAAACCCGTCTTCAAAGATTACAGAATCTTGATGCAGGTTTATAGGGAAAATGGGCAGCGAGGAGGGGATATAGGGCTGTTGGTCTCCAGGAGTGAAGGGCTCCAGGCATCACACTGTTCCGTTCTCTGTCAGCTGTGATGGATCCCTTGTAGGTCTATTTCCCACCTGCCGTCAGCCTGTTCCTGGAGAGAAACTCACAGAACAAAGTTTTAGTTTACCAAGCTACAGAGAGTACATATGAAAGCAGAGGCTGTGAAGTAGGAGAGCTCGTTAATTTTTTAGAGTATGTGCAGAGCAGCGAGTAGTCGCACAGAGGAGAGTCTGGGGCCATTTAGTGTAACAAGATGGCCTCACTTATGCTCACTCTCACAATATAATGTACATAAGGTACCTAAGACAGTGCCTGGAATAGGAAGTACAAAATGAATGTGAATTTTAGACTCGAATATCCAGTGTACATTTTGACTCCACCATTTCCATTCTGTTTGACTGTGAACAAATTGATTAACTTGTTCTTGTTTCCCCGACAATAAAATAGGAACAAGTTTAATAGAGATTTTATAAGGATTGATGTAGATAATGCATATATATTCTTCAGTATCACTTAAAACTTTTATTATTGTTGCTATTATTGCAAAATAGCTTATAGAACACAAGTCTGCAATGATCTTGATCATGATTCAAGTACCCATGAGTAAGTCAGTTCCTTGGAACTTTGATTAAAATATTTGTACATTTCGTACCAGTATAATAATATGTAAATTACTATGGCTTTACTCTGATCCCGATATGTAGTAGAACAAATATTCCAAATTTGTTCTTCTCTGGGGGTGTCTTTCCTATTCTTGGTCATTTGTATTGCCATAGAAATATTAGAATCAGGTTGATACGCTACAAATACACACACACTCACACACAAACACACAAACTCTCAGGGTTTCTAGATTTGGATTGCACACACTTGAGGTCAACTTAGGAAGAATTGATATTTTTAAAATATTGGTTCTTCTAAACTAAAAACCTAGTATATTTAGGTTTCTTTATTTTCTTTTTATAAAAATATCTGACTTTCTGTTGAGAAGCCCTGTACCCCTTTTGTTGAGTTGATTCCAAGATATTTAGTATCGTATGCTGTTACAAATGATGTTGTTTAAAAGATGTTTTCCTTTGATTGATATTATATAGTAAAACCACTGATTATATATACTATCCTTGTATCAGGCCAACTTGCTAATTCATTCATTCTAATAATTTGTAGGTAGATACCTTTGCAATTTCTACACACATAATCATCTCATCTATGACAAGTTAGGATTTTGCTTCTTTCTTTTGAGTCCTCAAATGTATTATTTGTTTTTCTAGGCTTAGTGAACTGACTAGGACATCCACTACACTGTTGAATAGAAATGGAAGCAGCAAATATCATTGTCTTGTGCCCTGTCTCAAAGAGTACATTTTCAGTATTTGACCAGTAAGTATGATATTTGCTGTAAATTTTGGGTAGATATCTTTCATCAGACTAATCTGATACCAAAAATTTACAGCAAATATCATACTTACTAGTCAAATCTTTTCCTAGAGTGCTAATATCAAATACTATTTCCCATCATCATATTGATGATATGATTTGTCTCCTTTCTTCTATTAAGGTGGGAAACTAAAATAACTGATACTCTAATGTTAATCTAACCCTGCGTGGAATAAACTCATCTTGGTCTGGGATATTAAGTTTGCTGTGTTATGCTGGATTTTGTTTCTTAATATTCTGTTTAGGATTTTTACACCTACTTTCATTGATGATATTGGGTTATAGGTTTTCTTTCTTGTATTATCCTTGTCAAATTTTGATATCAGGTTGTATAAGCCACATTAAGGGAGTTTGGAAATGTACTATCATTTTCTAGTTTACTGAAATTTTTGTAAAATTGGAATTATTTCCCATTTCTTTGGTAGACTTTGCCAGCGAGGCCTTATAGACCCAGAGTTTTCTTTACAGGAAAGTTTTAAATTATGAGGTTAATTTCTTTAATAGCCAATAGGCTATTTAGTTTTGCTAGTTCTTTCTTGTATTTATTTTTAATATAATGTTTTCCTACAGAGTTGCCCATTTCATCCAAATTTTCAAATTTATAGTTTTTCATAATAATCTACTATCTTTTTAATACCTATTAGATTTTAGAGACAACCTACTTTTTCATTTCTGTTATAGGTTATTTATGCCTTCAACCACCCTAGCCTCCTTTTTAAAATCATTTTGCCAGATGTTTATTATTGGTTTTCAGCCTTCTCAGAGTTGACATTTCAGTGTATTGATCATCTCTATTATACTTTTTCAATTTATTATTTTCAACTTTTATCTGTACTATATCTCTCATTTTATTTATCAAAGTTTACTTTGGTATTCTATTTCTAACTTCTTGAGACAGATACTTAGCTCCTGACATTTCCAGCCTTCCTTAATTCCTAGTACATACCCTGAAGTCTATAAATGTCCTTCTATTACTATCTCAACTGTGTCCTCAGAGTTTTATATAAAATATTTTCATTTTCATTCAGTTTGAAACATTTTCTAATCCCTGCTCTTGTTTCTTCTTTGATTTAAAGCTTAAATAACATTTGTTTCTTATTTGCAAAACATCAGAGAATTTTTAGCTGTCATTTATTATAGTTGTCCAGTTCACTTGCATTCTAAAGAGAGCAGAGAACGTTTTCTATATTTTATCAATGCTTTGAAAATTGTAGTTATTTTAATGAATGAGAATATTGTAAATTTTGTGAATATTACTTTCTTACTTGACAGGAAAGTATGTCCTAAACTTGTTGTGTGCCATGTTCCTATATAAATTTATTTGCTCAATGTTGTTGGTTATATATGTTAACATAAAAATGTATTTTTATGGAAATTAACTATGTTTTTCAAAACAAAACAGAAGTGAAAAAAGCATCATTTTACATTTTGTACAATTCTTTAATGTCTCTTCGAATATAACTAAATTCTCATGTCTATGTTACTGCATTCAATCTGTTACAATATATTGTTTTGGTTAAAGTATACGAAGAAAGTCTGGCCTCAGATCTGCAACTTGGAAAGAGAGGAAGTCATGGATCCACTGAAAACGTCTTAGAACCACCAAGGATTGTCAGACAACAGTTTGAGAACCCCTGGCCTAGATCCCTTATCTTATTAGATATCGCAAAATAGTGCTTTTCTAATTCTATCATTACTTCAGTATTGAAGAATCTTTTGTATCTTCCTTTAATGTCTGATTCATTTCATTTTTTCTTTGTTCACACCTTTATCATCAATAGTATTTCCTGTCATATCTATTCACTCTTGTGTTCCTTCTAACTTCCTCTTTCCTGATTATTATTTTTTCTAATTATTTCCTGAGCTCTTTTACCTCTCTTTCATATTCTCATTTCTCACTTTTTTCCAACCTTGATTTATTTTCTTCCACTATAGCTTCTATTTTTTCCATAATCTCTGTTGACTCTTATAAAAATATTAGCTCACAGGTTTTCTCTGCATGGTGGCACATTTTTCTGGTGGGTCTCCATTTTCTGTAGGTGTGTTATTGTCATTATCCTCTTTTATCCCTATGGTATTTTCATATAAGTTTGAATGCAATCCTTTTCTGTTCTTCGTGTCTAAGTGAGGAGAGTTTTCTTGTACTTGTAGCAGTTTCAGCCAGATAAGCAGTTCTAATTTTATGGCTCCAAGGCTGCCTCTTTGGCGTGTAATGTGCTACCCAGATCCCCATCAATGAAAATATTATTGCTGTCGCTTCTGGGGTACTGGCCTGAGAAAGCCTTCAGCTATCAGCCTCTTCAGGGATTAGCTCAGCTGTAGAGGATCACATCGCCCAACTCGGAATAATTCTGAAGGGCTGTCCTTGCTCCAGAGCTCCCAGTGTGGTCAGCCAAGGCTGCAGTTGTACATTGCAGCGTGACCTCTCTCTGGGACCATTGCTGCTTCCTTCCCTCTCTCTCCCCTCTTCCACTGGCATTGATCCCAAGGGCATGCCTTAATAAGTAGTCAGTATGCTAATCCCTGTCTCTGAGTCTGCTTCCATAGTGTTACAACTAAGTATTGAAAAGTTAGTTTTTCGATTAGTCGTCTCCAGAATTTCTGCCACCTGCCTTCTCTCATTTTCTCTTCAGATAGCATCAGAACCTTTCTGTTCTTTTAATCCAACTTATCCTATTTCTTAATTAATTTGTGTCTTACTCCTAGTTGTTTTAGTTCAGTGTGAATCACTGTCTTTTTATTGAGTATTTCAATTTCTGTAAAGTCCCAGGTCACACTTTGTGTTCAGTCCTTCCCAGAGACCCCATGAATTCATCCACCAGTTTTGATTGTTGTTCTCAGATCCACTAGTCAAGTTCAATCCAAGTGGGTGGTCTTGTTTGCAGTGGGGACTACAGAATCCCCTTCTCTTTTCTCCGTTTGCTCCCACACAGCTGCTGTGTTGCTGATCTGCCCAATGTCCTCACACAGCGGATTCACAGAGATGCAAATTCACCTCGTCTTATTGAAAACATTATTTCTGGCTTTTTGTTCTGCTATCCTTGTTGCTCCATCCCTTTTTTTGTTTTTAGAGGATTTGAGGAGATTGTTAAAACCATGGTGCTGTTATCTTTTTAGCCTTTATTGGGAGATGATAGTTTTTGAACCTTTTCAAAGATGGGAAACTCCCTGAGTTTCCATGCTTCCTTTGCTTCATCTCTTCCGGGATCTCCCCGCTTCAATCTTACCCTTGCTCACAGCATTTCCCATGTGGGGAGGAACCTCTCTTCCACCACTGCTAGTCTAACACTGTCTCCTCATTCTTTCCCACTGGTCTCAGCTTGTGTTTTGTTCTGTTTAGCTCTATATTCAAATAACTTAGATGAATTTTTTCCCATTTATTCATTGTCCTGTCTAGTTTCCCGAAGGAAACGTAGGTAGCGTCATCTCTTTTAATGACTCAGGCTTCTAAAATGTGAAGGCGGAGTCCAAATCTTATTTGACACAGCTCTGTTACCTCTTTTTTTTCAATTACGGGCAACTGGAAATTGTGTAATTTTTCACTTTGCCTCTCATCATTGAAACTTCCCTTTTATTGCATTTAAAAAATAATTTCAAATTCACAGTTGGTAAGTAGTTACTAATATGAATCATTCCTTTTCACATAAAGCATTGGAGGCTGGAACTCTAGGAGGGCGAGGCAGGAGTGCATCTAATCTGGGGCAGCCTGACTGCCTTCTTTGACTGTTTATGTCTGCCTGTCAATAACTAGGCTGAGTTTTCAATTTAGTCTCTTGAAGTGAGATATCTGTTTCATCAAATGATTTATATCAACATTCGGAAGCATTTACCTAAGAAAGTCCTACATATAAAGACTATTTATGATTTTATAACAGATGAGAGCTCTCTGAAATAAGCATTCAGCCTGGACAATATACATATATCATTTCACTTTTAGAACTTTTAAAACATATTAAATTTACTTTTGTGTATGTATAACTTCAACCACACCTTAAACTGGAGGTTCTGAAATTTATTTTGAGACCAACAATGTTACTTCCGTCTTACATTTGTAGGTGATTTTAGAGTTAACAACATGCTTTTACGTGTATCTTTTACAAACTTTCTTAAGACTGGAATATGATTTACTAGGCTCTTGGCTATTTGAGGGCTGAGATTCTTTCTTCTATGTTGATATCCATGCAGACTGGAATCACATCGGAACCATGGTAGCAAAATTTTTCTTGTTTGCTAAGTAAACCATTTGTAGTAGATACTATTGATTTTCTTTATTTTTATTTTTCACTTGTAGTAAAATACATGGAACATAAAATTGATCATCTTTTTTTTTCTGGAGGAAGATTAGTCCTAAGCTAACATCTGCCGCCAATCCTCCTCCTTTTTTGTTGAGGAAGACTGGCCCTGAGCTAACATCCTTGCCCATCTTCTTCTACTTTATATGTGGGATGCCTGCACAGCATGGGCTTGACAAGCGGTGCATAGGTCCACACCTGGGATCTGAACCAGCAAACCCCAGGCCACCAGTGTGGAATGTGTGAACTTAACTGCTGCACCACTGGGATGGCCCCCATACTAACTATTTTTAAGTGTACAATTTACTAATGTTAAATACATTCACATTGTTGTCCAACCAATCTCCTGAATTCATCATTTTGCAAAAATTAAATTCTATACTCATTAACATCTCCCAAATTCTCCTTCCCACACAGCCTCTAACGTCCCATTTAGCCTAATGTCATCACAGTTTATTCATGTTGTAGCATGTTTCAGAATTTTTTCCTTTTAAAGTTGAATAATATTCCATTGTTTGTGTATACCACATTTTGTTTATCCATTCATCCATCAATGGATACTTGGGTTGCTTCTACCTTCTGGATATTTTGAATACTACTGCTATGAACATTCTTCCAAACCCCGCTTTCAGTTTCTTTGGGTGTATGCCCCAAAGTGGAATTGCTGCATCATATGGTAACTCTATTTTTCATTTTTGGAGGAACCTCCATATTTTTTTTTTTCATAGTGGCTGCACCATTTTACATTCCCATCAACAGTGCACCAGGGTTCTGACTTCTCCACATCCTCGCTAACACTTATTATTTTCTGGGGTTTTTTTAAATATATATTAGCCATCCTAATGGGTGTAAGGTGATATCTCACTGTTGTTTTGATATGCTGATTTTATTTTACTTTGGAGAAAATGGAAGCTCAGAAGAATTGCAATTTATTCAGGATTATATAGCAACTATGGCAGGGCTGAGACATAAATACAAATCTTCTGACTCATAGTCTAGAACTTTTTCATCTATATCTTTAAGAAGCATATAATACATAAATCTGATTATGTCACTTTCTTTCTTAAACCCTCCAGTTGATTCTCATTATACAAATAGAACCAACTCCTGACATGGCTCTAAGGCTCTGCAAGATCTCATTGAATTCTCCTTAGTCTTTACTTCTCCTCATTCACCAATTTTCAAAATTTCCTTTATTTTTCTTCCTTCAGTACATATAAGTCACCTACTCATCAGGGCCTTGTCCAGAACTGTGAGGGTTCTGAGATTTTACCCTACCTGAAATTGCTTAAGGTTAACCTGCCACAATTTCATGGATATTGGCAGTGAGGAAGATTGACCCTGAGCTAACACCTGTTGCCAACTTTCCTCTTTTTGCTTGAGGAAGATTGTCGCTGAGCTAACATCTGTGCCAACCTTCCTCTATTTTGTATGTGGGACACCACCATAGCATGGCTTGTTGAGCAGTGTGTAGGTCTGCACCTGGGATCCAAACCTGTGAATCCCAGGCTGCCAAAGTGAAGTATGCAGACTTAACCACTACACCACTGGGCTGGCCCTGGGAATAATCTTAGGGCATGAAGCTTTCCCTGAAGGAAAGGGGAATCTGAGTGGGAGAGCTTTGCCATAATAAGCAGCTTTTGAACTCAGCACAACTGAGATTAGTGTCATAATATCTGGCTCTGCCAGCTATTAAACACACTAAGGAATACTCCCAGAGAAGCTGTCGAACATAAAAGAAGGAAAAGCCCACTCTTGAAGGGTCCATGCACAAAATCACCCATTTTGTAAAGCAACCTATAATCATCACAAAGGAAGGTGCACAGTCCTTGGGTCAAAAGACACTCACTTGATAGGCTCTTGGTGCATCTCAGCAAGGCAAGAGGCAGCTGGGACCACCTCCCCAGGGACTGAGACATTGGCAGCAGCTCTTGTTGTGACCTAGTAGATTCTGGCAGACACCACTGGAGTTCTTCCCCTAGCCTGTGAGCACAGGCTCTTTTCCACCCACTAAAGCCTAGATTTAATTCAGCTCAGCCAGGGCAGGCAGCCTGTCCTAGGGACAGGCCCAACCTAACAGCAAGCCCTCTGGCAACTTGTGGCCCACGTAGGTGGGATGTGTGTGTGGAGCCTCTGCAGTGGGCTGAGTTGGTCCACTTCAGTGGGCAGGGTGTGTGCACAGGGCAAGACTGTGTTGATGGGATGTGTATGCCTGTGGGCATTGGGCTTGCCAGCTACAGCAGACTTCTGCTTCTCAAACAGCCACATAGGGGCCTATTCACTTAACAGAAAAATTGTAGCAGGAATGTGCTATGAGACCTTGTAGCCAACTATGCCAGGGCTCCCCACCCAATAAAGTGACTGAAGGGTCCATAGCAACCACATACACCTGAGCCTAACAACCAACCAGCCAGGGGGCAGCCTATACTCCCTGTGCACCTGCAGCAAGGGCAACCCTGACACAACAGAATGACACATGTAGTCCACAGAGGGGATACTCCTGGAACATTTGGAACTGGTGATGAGAGAGAAGTACACTGCTGTGCCTCATAAGGCCTCTCTTATATAAGGTCACCTCTCCAAGATTGGGAGAAGTACCTGATCTGACAAATACATAGATATAAGTTCAGAGAAAGGGGCAAAATGAGGTGACAAAGGAATATGTTCCAAATAAGAGAATAGGACAAATTCTCAGAAAAAGAACTAAATGAAATAAACAATCTACCTGATAAAGAGTACAAGCTAATAGTCACAAGGATGCTCACTGATCTTGGGAGAAGAATGAAATAATACAGTGAGAACTTCAAGAAAGAATCAGAAAATATAAAAAAGACCCAATGAGAACTGAAGAATACAATAATGGAAATGAAAAATTCACAAGAGGGAATCAATAGTAGAGTAGATTATATGGAAGAATGGCCCAGTGAGCTGGATGGCAGACCAGAGGAAATCACCCAAGCTGAACAGAAAAAAGGAAAAAGAATTTAAAAGAATGAGGACAGTCTAAGTGACCTCTAGGACAAAATCAAGTGCACTAACATCCGTATTATAGGTGTCCCAGAAGGAGAAGAGAGAGACAAAGAGGCACAGAATCTATTCAAAGAAATAGTACTGAAAACTTTCTTAAGCTAAGGAATGAAACAGATATCCAGGTACAGGAAGCACAGAGAGCACCAAACAAGATGAACCCAAAGAAGCCTAAACAAAGAGACATTATAATTCAAACATCAAAAATTAAAGACAAAGAGAGATTCCTAAAAGCTATAAGAGAAAGGCAACAAGTTGCATACAAAGGAAACCCCATAAGGCTATCAGCTGACTTCTCAGCAGAAACCTTACAGGAGGAAGGGAGTGGCAGTATATATTTAAAGTGCTGAAAGGAAAAAACCTACAGCCAAGAATACTTTACTTGGTGAGGTTATCATTCAGAATGGAAGGAGAGATAAAGAGTTTTCCAGATAAACAAAAACTAAAGGAGTTTATCACTAAGAAACTAACCCTACAAGAAATGCTAAGGGGACTTATTTAAGCAGAAAAGAAAAGACCACAAATGGGAATAAAAAAAATTGTCAAAAACAAACAAACAAAACAATGAAATCACTGGTAAAGGCAAATATACAGTAAAAGTAGCAGATTAACCACTTATGAAGCTAATATGAAGGTCAAAAGACAAAAAGTACTAAAATTATTTATTTCCATGATAAGAGGATAACTGATACACTCGCACAAAAAAGAGGTTAAATATGATATCAAAAGCATAAAATGTGAGGGGCCAGCCCCATGGCCTAGTGATTAAGTTTGACATGCTCTGTTTTGGTTGCCTGGGTTCAGCTCCCGGTTGCAAACCTACACCACTCGTCAGTGGCCATGCTGTAGCAGCGACCCACATACAAAACAGCAGAAGGTTCACACAAATGTTAGCTCAGGGTGAATCTTCCTCAAACAGAAAGAGGAAGATTGGCAACAGATGTTAGCTTAGCATGAATCTTCCTCAGCACAAAACAAACAAACAAACAACAAACATAAAATGTTGGAGGAAGGGATTAACAGTAAAGCTTTTGGCAACAGGTCAAACTTAAGAGACCATCTACTTAATATAGATTGCTATATATGTAGGTTATTATATATGAACCCCATGGTAATCACAAACCAAAAACCTATAATAAATACACAAAAAATTAAGAGAAAAGAACCCAAAAATAATACTAAAGAAAGCCATCAAACCATAAGGGAAGACAGCAAGAGAAGAATAAAGGAAGAGAAGAACTACTAAACACCCAGAAAAAAAGTAACAAAATGGCAATAAGTACATACTTATCAATAGCTACTTTAAATGTCAATGAATTAAGTGCTCCAATCAAAAGGCATAGGGTGGCTGAATGGATAAAAAAACAAGACCTGTATATATACTGCATGCCACAGATACAATTCAAACCTAAAGACACTCACAAGCTGAAAGTGAAGGGATGGAAAAATATATTCTATGCAAATGGCAATGAAAAGAAAGCTGGGGTAGCAACACTTAGATCAGACAAAATAGACTTTAAAATAACTATAACAACAAACAAAGAAGGGCACTATGTAATGATAAATGGAACAATACAACAAGAGGATATTGCACTTATAAATATCTATGCACCCAACATACGAGCACCTAAATATATAAAGCAATTATTAACAGACATAAAAGGAGAAATAGACAGTAACACAATAATATGGGACTTTAACATTCACACCAATGAACAGATCATCCAAACAGAAGAGCAATAAAGAAAGACTGGCCTTAAACAACACATTAGACCAGATGGACTTAGTAGATATATACAGAACATTCCATCCCCAAACTGCAGCATATGTATTCTTTTCAAATGCACATGGAATATTCTCCAGGATAGATCACATATTAGGCCACAAAACAAGTCAGAATAAATTTAAGAAGATTGAAATAATACCAAGCATCTTTTCTGACTACAATGGTAAGAAACTAGGAATCAGCTACAGGGAGAAAATTGCAAAAGCCACAAATATGTGGAGATTAAACAAAATGATTGTTTAAGTAATGAACAAAGACTGGATCAGGATGAAGAAACAAAAAAAAAAACCTGCAGAGAAATTAAAATGAAAATACAACATGCCAAAATTTATGGGATACAGCAAAAGCTATTCTAAGAGGGATGTTTATAGCAATTCAGGCCTACCTCAACAAACAAGAAAAATCTCAAATAAACAATCTAACAGTGTACTTAAATGAACTGGAAAAAGAAGAGCAAAGCCCCAAATCAGTAGAAGGAAGGAAATAATAAAAATTAGAGCAGAAATAAATGAAAGAGAGACTAAAGAAACAATAGAAAAAGTCAATGAAACTAAAAACTGGTTCTTTGAAAAGGTAATCAAAATTGAAAAACCTTTAGCTAGACTCACCAAGAAGAAAAGAGAGAAGGCTCAAATAAATAAAAGCAGAAATGAAAGAGCAGAAATTACAATGGACACCTCGGAAATACAAAAGGTTATAAGAGAATACTACGAAAAGCATATACCAACAAGTTGGATAATCTAGAAGAAATGGATAAATTCTTAGAATTATACAACCTTCAAAAACTGAATCAGGAAGAAATAGAGAATTTGAATAGACCAATCAACAGTAAGGGGATCAAAACAGTAATCAAAAATCTCCCAAAAAATAAAAGTCCAGCACCAGATGGCTTCCCTGGTGAATTGTACCTAACATTCAAAGAAGACGTAATACCTATCCTTCTCAAACTCTTCCAAAAAATTGAAGAGGAGGGGAAGGTTTCTAACTTGTTCTATAAAGCCAACATTACCCTGGTACCAAAACCAGACAAGGACAAAGCAAAAAAAGAAAATCACAGGCCAATATCACTGATGAACATCAATGCAAAAATCTTCAAAAAAAATACTGGCAAATCTACACATAAGTCAAAATATAATGATATATACCTGAAACTTATATAATGTTATAAACCAATGTTACCTCCATTAAAAAACAATCTGGTTTCAAAAAAATACAATTCAAATGGAAAAGAAACCATATTCAAAGATAAAATAGAAGATAACTTCCCAAAATAGGGGCTTGATTCTGAAAATTCAAAGGGTACACCTTATCTCAGGGAAAAATAAAAGATATCAAAATCAAGATTTATACTAGTGGATAACTGTGATAATAGATTAACTCCAAATTTTAACGTCATAATCCAACAAATGCTTGTTTGTAAAACAAAGAAGAAGAAGAAGTCAGGTGACACTTGCAATGCAGTCAGCTGCATTAGAAAGGGTAACCTCCAGCTTCAAGAACCCACATGTTTATGACAGACAGCAAACTCTCCTGATCTTTGCCCCAGAGGGTGACATTATCTGTATTACACCGAATGCAAAACAAACCTGCTCTTTGCTCTGGAGTGAGGCACTATCTCTATCTTCTAATGTTTGCTATACAAAAGGTGTGTGAAACAAAAACAGTAAGTACCTCTGCTCACATGGCATGCAGAAATGCATACAATTTTAATTTTCTTTAATTGTCCTTAGTGTACTTATAATATTTGAAGTTTTCTGTGTTTATTTTCTTATCAGAGTGTCCCTTGCCAACACTACCATGCCCAGAAGACTAAGTTTCATGAGAAGAGAAATAATCAACAAAATTCTCTACAACATTTCTGGAGCTTATAACACATGGCATGTAAGTGCTTAATAAATGTTTCACGAATGAATGAGTGAACCAGACACCATTGCCCTGATTAGAATAAGTTTTATCATAGAATTCTGTAACGGTTTCTTCTTGGCTTTCATAAAATTCTGAGGTAGTTTCTCTTTTTTGACTTTCATTTCTAGCCTATTGTATGAAAAATGAGAGTATCTTATTCTTTTTTTTTCAGGATTCAAGAATATACATACTGTATGTTGTACTTTCCTCAGATTAACAGAGAAGCTAATGCAGCATATACATTATTGTTAAAAAAGGGAAATAATTGCTCATCTAAATACGTATAATGAAACCAACTTAACATTGTGTTGGGTGCCTCTGAACGCAGTGCTGATTTTCAGGCACCTAAAAATGAAATTCTGTACTGAATTACGTGACTCATCACATTTTCTAACCAATAGTGCCATCTGAATTAGTCATTTTGATTGTGTGTTTTGGAGATAGAAAACTCTATGTGTGGGATCATCACCTTTCAAAATGAGTAGGAAAATATTTATAAAATAAAATACAGAGCAAAATGTAAAATTGAATTGCAACTTAAATTAAAATCTTGTTATCTAGGTTGATATTATTTTTCTGGGTAAATGGTAAAGACCTAGTCTTACAAAGAGCCCTGTCTTTCCAACTCTTTCTCATAACTAAGTACTAAAACACCAGACATCGTATTGTTAGGTAATCTAATGCACATTTTCTTTGTGAAAAATATACTATTCTCTTAGGAGACTATCAGCCAACCAAAATTGTCAAACCGAACAATGTAATGTGTGAAAAATTCTTTATCTTGTCCTTTTTCAGAAAAGTAACTAATTTTTTTTTTTGAGGAAGATTAGCCCTGAGCTAACATCTGCTGCCAATGCTCCTCTTTTTGCTGAGGAAGACTGGCCCTGAGCTAACATCCGTGTCCATCTTCCTCTACTTTATATGTGGGATGCCTACCACAGCATGGCTTGCCAAGCGGTGCCATGTCCGCACCCGGGATGCGAACCAGCGAACCCCGGGTGGCTGAAGCGGAACGTACACACTTAACTGCTGTACCACTGGGTCGGCCCCAAAAAGTAACTAATTTTTCTTGAGCATTTACAATGTACAAGTAACCATGCTATTATATTTAATGTAACCCTTAAAGATAGGTATTACCTTCATTACTCCTATTACTATTATTACTGCTACTGCTTCTATTAGTAATATTTAAATAACATTTTTTTAATTGAGGTAGGTAAAGCCTAGAGAAGATTAACTTGACCAAGGTCACAAAACTAGATATGGAAGAGCCAAGGTTATGTTTTCAGTACATCATTCGTATTAGGATTAGGAGGTTCATTACTCTCTGCACCCTAACTTGACTGGGTCTGAACATAAACTTGAAGGCTAGTGATATTTCACATGCCATAAACAATACATTTAATCCTCCCCTACAAGCCAACTACTTCAGGAATTTGATAAAATCATATGTAAGTATATATTTTGCATAATTGGGTCCTAAGGTATATGGCATTTCCTAACTTACGTTTTTTCCCACATAAAAATAATTTAGAACTTTTTCTCATGTTATTAGATGGTCTTATAACCATAATGGCTTCAATGTATTACATCATGAGGATACAAGACAATTTTTCAGTTGATATAGTGGTTTCTGATTTTTATCTATTATGTTATATAATTACATATGTAAAAATATTGATCACTTAAATTACATAAAAATTTAAGGCTTTTGAGGCATAGTTCCACATTCTGTTTCAGAAATTTTGTACCAGTTTACCTTGCTGCAAGTAATATTTAAGAGGCTTGTTTTCTGACTTTTGTAGAAACTAGGTATTATTAAGTAAAAAAGGAAAATTCTCCATTTAGAAAAAAATGAAAATCTAGGTGTTGTTATTAGCATTTATTTTATTACTCCAGTGTTTGGAGTAACAGAAATATTCTATAACTCAATTGTGGTCATGCTAATGTTTGTCAAAGCTCATCAAATGAATCCTTGAAAAGCTTAACTTTCCTGTATGTTAGCTATAGCTGACAAATGGATTAAAATTAAACACTAAGTTTTATGTCTCCCTCAGGCTATATAGCTATCCATCATGGGCCAGCTAGATTTACGGCGGGTAGTCCTCATTGTGAGCCCTCCATTGCACCTACATATATCTCAAATATTACAGAGAGAAAGTGAACACAGTGATAATTCTAAAGCTTTCGTGTGTTACATCCATTCACCTTTCATTAGCCCAAGGAAACTGTGTGATAATCATAATTTAAAGAATATTAGTAAGTACAATTCTACTCAGAAGGAGAACCAAAACAGATCTAATGACCACTATACTTTCTAATCTTCTCCAAAAGGGTAATGAACATTTTTCTTCACCAAAGGTTATAAACTGACTTTATCTTAACTAAAAGTTAAGAAAGAATTTGATTTTTGAATTTAACCATGGATAAACACATGATGTTCTGTAGACTGTTTATATAATTTTAAAAAAATTAGTTTTTCTAATCATCTTTGCTGTTTTTCTGATATAGCTTATAAAAAAACCTCCTGAAGATTTTTTTAATGGCTATATTCTCAATATTAGAATAGTAACTGGCACATACTAGCCACCTAAGATGTTTATTGAATGAGTAGTCTGAGTAAACAGTAAATAGAATGCTTTTAGGAGATAATTAAATACTTCCTATTTTAGTCAGGGAGAAATGGTACTATAGATTGCGAGTCTCCTTACAATATTAATTGACCCAGGAAGCCAAAATAAAAAGTAATAAAAATAGAAAATTGGCTAGTTTTTTCATAAGGATTTGTTTATATTTTACTATGGCAGGATGGAGTAGGGAATGCAGGAATGGCTAGCAGTCTTTTTAAAGATGACTTCATATTTAGTACTGTTTGAGAACAAATCTAAGGTGTTGGAGATGGTTATACACAGCTACAGGCTTTGTCACAGCAAGATAATGTTTCAAACTGTATATATTTGAAACTTGGACAATACTTATTCTGGATAAGAGGACAGGACTAGCCCACTTCGTATCCCTCACACATTTGACACTCTTGGAATCACCAGTTGAGGGCTGAAGAGCATGAATCCTCACTCTCCGATGACTTGAAATCTCTAAGATGGGGTCCTGGCTGTGGAGCACGGCACACTTCTGGCATTTTATATTCTGTAAGTTGACAGAAAGACTAGTTTTATGGCAGAGTTTGTTTCCTTTTTAATGAAATTGCAGTGCCTAAACCTAAATCTGAATTGTGCAACTAATGCATGATATATTCCTTATAAAAGGTCAGTTTTCCTTTATGTTACAATGCCACAGTTAAATCTTTAAATTTATTTTCTTTAAGCAAATTGTTCATGAGCAACAAAAGACGTGCTAAATGTTCAAGATTCTCACTTACTGAATTGCAAAACGAGTTCTCTGAAGGATTTATTATTCTATTTTTCATGTGTGTCAGCCATCATATTTCAACATCTATGATATCTGCCTTCATTTTTGTCATATAATTGCATATCTAATAAACATGATAAGACTGTATCCTAGCAAAAGCATTAAAATTCACAGCCTGCAGAAAAGAATAATATGGTATTAAAAAGCAAAGGCAAGAACTTATGCTTTGAACAAATGAAACTAGATGAAACCTAGGCAATTTTATTCAGGATAATAAATAACCCAATGCCTTCATTAACCTTTATTCTTTTTTATTAGCCGTCTTGCCACCATGGCTCTGAGCCGAGCCCAGCAGGCTGCCCATGAAGTGACATTTTAGAGATTGGCAAAGCAATGCACTTTGTGTCCGAGTACACTATCTTGAGTTTTTGTCCTTCACAGTAGGAGAAAGCCTCTCCGGATCCTTTGTCCTTTTGAAAAGAGATGAGTGCATGGACACAGACATAATTATAAGAATTTTTCTTGCCAATATGAAAAACAAAGTACTCACCTTTTTTATTTAAGATAGAAGACCAAGTGTTTGAGGTGTTTGAAAAGTATCTTAAGCCAAATTCAGCCAAAGAAAAAACTTACAATAAACACAATTGTTGGAGACTTCCTTAAAGGATTAATTTCATTTCATGAAGATGCACTAAGTATTTAAGTAGAACCTCTTCTGGTTTGTCATTTGCTCTAATAATGTAAATGATTGTTTACAAAAAGTAGATGCGTAAGATGTGATAGTCACACACACAAAAATGAACAAAGTACTATGCGGTATTCAGAAGTGAGAAAGATGTGCACACAGCAACATGCCTGGATCTTAATAATTTATAGCTGAATGAAAAAAGGAAGAGAGATTTACATGTGTAACAAAACATAAGTTAGTTAAAAAGCATGCATTCAAGATAATTACACACACGTTTTAGAAAGGAATAGAACAAAGCAATATACATTAACCACTTTAGAATTGTTGCCTAAGTTGAGAGTGCGGAATGCGAGTGCAGAATGCAGAAGACAGATAAAAAGGAAAGAGATAGGCAGACAGATAGATAGACAGATGGACAAACAAAACAAGAGAAGAATCTTGTGTGGACCAAAGCTGAGGATATTCCATTATGAAAAAATTGTAATTAACTAAGACATCTTCCTGATAGGTCCCAAAATAAAAAAAATCCCCCTATGAATTGACTCTGAAATTTATTTAAGCCTCTCTTTCTGTCTTCCATCCTCTAAAAAATGTGATATATTGGGGCCAGCCCAGTGGCGTAGCAGTTAAGCTTGCAGGTTCCACTTCAGCAGTCCAGGGTGTGTCAGCGCAGATCCCTGGTGCAGGATGTACACACTGCTTGTCAAGCCATGCTGTGGCAGGCATCCCACATATAAAGTAGAGGAAGATGGGTACAGATGATAGCTCAGGGCCAGTCTTCCTCAGGAAAAAAAAAAAAAGAGGGGGATTGGCAGCAGATGTTAGCTTAAGGCTAATTTTCCTCAAAAAAAAAAATGATGTATTAATCAACAAAGAAACCACTTCAAATAGTTAATTCAAATAAAAAAATAGGGAATATTATTTCTAAGATCATCTCTTTGAGCCATTTCTTCACTTCTATGACTTTGGGGTCAAAAACACGAATCTGCTTCTCCTGCCAAATGCCATAATTCAGTAAATTTTACTTTAGGATTGTTGAGACATAACCCACAATCTTCTCAGGAATAATGGGGACAGAAGAAAAAGAGAAACAAGAGAAGAGAATACATATTTCTTTTGCACCTAATACATCCTATTCACTATATATTTTCATTATTTTGTTATTATATACATAAATTCTTTCTGTAAATATTTTGAAGGCCTTTCTGTACCAGGGATTTGCTCTGGAAATACCACAGTGAACAAGACAAAGTCCATGTCCTCCTGGAATTTATTTCTACAGGGAGACTAACAATACACAAACAAATAATCCTATATCATCAGGTTGCAGTAAGTGCTATGAAGAAAAAATAAACAGAGAGAAGGGAAGCTATCTTTATAGAGAGATAAAGGAGAGAATTTCTGAGAAGGTGACATTTGAGCAGAGCCCTGAATGATACAAGAATCCTAAGGTCATCCAATAATTAATGAAATTGATATGCAAATGTGGCTCTGTATTATAAATGCCATGTAGTAAGGTGGGGTTTTCTGACCATAAACTCAGGTATACAAATTATTTTTTTCTAACTCAACAACTCTTTTTGAGCTGACATTTGAAATGATGGTAGCAAATGATAAATTCTAGGATAAGAGCAATTTCTGATTTAATGTGAATCAGTTCAGTGTTGTCATCACTCTAATATCCTTTCCTTTGCCATAAGATTTACCTAAGCAATGGTGGTGGTAAAGAGGGGGTGGGGGCGGAGGAGTTGCGTAGCATCATAGTTCCAAGTGTGTTAAATAAAACCATATGGTCCACAATTGTTTCACACTGGCATTCACTAAAGTGTACAAATCTGTCTGGGCCGTTGCACTCTCATCCCTCCACAAGGGCCACCTCTCTTCTGTCTTTCTCTCTGATCTCTGACCCTCTGGTTCAGAGTGCCTTCTGCTGCTCTATCCCCTTGTCAAAGACACAGAGCTCCTAGCATCTTCCTGGAGTAGGCGTGGCCTCTAATGTGGTCCCACCTTCTTCCTGGCTTCACAGAAATGTCTTTCTGCAGGAGCAGCCATTCGTTGGACAATCTTTCATACATTTTCTCTGGAAGTTTGTATGTTTTGTGACCAGTGGATTTGAGGCTCTTTAATCAGCACCTTGCTCTCTCTCTCAGAGTCTTTTTCTCTCTCAGTTGTGTTTTATGATCTTCTTAGGAGCAGGAAATGTTAGACTGGGATTCAGGGCTGTCTTTCAGGGCTGGTTCAGGACCTTGGCACCTTAACATCCATCTTCCCTCTAATGTTCCTCTAGTGTATGGTGAAGGGAATTTCTTCGTTTTCTCCTTTTCAGGATTCCCATTGGGAAAGGGGCGATGTCTCCTCTAATCTTGTATCCAAACATTTTTAAGGAGATTCTAGCCTCGTTCCCTCCTCGTTGAAGTTAATAGGGAAGGCAGGATATACCTCTTATCCCATATCCAACCAACATGTAATAATTTTTCTTCCACTTCAAGTTTCCTTCCTCAGCTTGGAAAATCTTTAGTCACAAAGGCAGTGGGAGAACCACCTCAGTAAATAACCTTCCTATCTTGTTTTATTATTAGTTTTAACTTAGAAGCAGAGAAATTTTGTCTTAATTCTTTTGTGACAACATCCCCTCGAGGACAGAGCCCCTTTGGACTGAGGGAAGGGACCTGAGAAACAACCAAAGAAATTCAGTGAAGCTTCGAAAGGTGATAAACAATTAAATAGTTCACAGATTTTGCAAGGTGCTGATTAAAGAGCCTCAAATCCACTGGTCACAAAACATACAAACTTCCAGAGAAAATGTATGAAAGATTGTCCAACGAATGGCTGCTCCTGCAGAAAGACATTTCTGTGAAGCCAGGAAGAAGGTGGGACCACATTAGAGGCCACGCCTACTCCAGGAAGATGCTAGGAGCTAATGGAGGAGAGGAGACCGTTTCCCATGTCTTAGGTCTCTACAGGGAAGAGTCAGTCAAGCAACCATTCCACCTACAGCTGGGACTGAGAAGAGTGTGAGCTGTACAAACACATGAAGGCCACAGTTAGATAATACTGTTTTTCTGAGTCTTGGCTTAGGTGGAGATTAAAATGCAATAAATAAAAATGCTAATGTGTTATTTGGCCTGAGTTATACTATGTGCATTGTGTAAATATCTATACCCACAGAACTATAAAGGTAAATACACCTATAATTTTCTTCTGTATCTGGCTGAAGCAAACGTAGAACCTTTGATAAAGGCATCCTCAGAGCCCAAAGGAAGATACGAGATGAAAGAAAACATAGTGAGTAAAGAAAGAAGTAGGATACAAGTAAATCCAATAAAATCTTGACTATATAGAAAAAGTAATGTTTTGAATAATATCTAAATTGTAGAGTTTTTTTTGGAGGCTGGGAGGGAGGAAGATTTGCCCTGAGCTAACATCCGTTGCCAATCTGCCTCTTTTGTTTTGCCTGAGGAAGATTAGCCCTGAGCTAACATCTGTGCCAATCTCCTCTAATTTGTTATGTGGGATGCCTCCACAGCGTGGGTGAGTGGAGTAGATCTGCACCTAGGATCCGAACCCGCGAACCTGGGCCACCAAAGCGGAGTGCATAGAACTTTGATCCTTCAGCCACGGGGCCAGCCCCCTGTACAGCTTTCTAAAAGGACACAGTTAAAGGGCAGAAAAACAATCTCATGGAAGCTGGGAATGGTTAAAGCATTTTGGGGTCCTTGAGTTGTTTAGAAAGAGGGTAAAGAACCAGATGGCGTTTAATCCTTAAGTTAGGCATGCATGTTAAAATTTCGAGGCTGACCACACACATACAAATAGAATTATTTTTCTAATTATTTTTAAAAAATTATTTTACAGAAGAGGGTAAAATTAGAATTAGAGAATAAAATTACATTAACACAAAATAAGATATGAAGTACAGGAAAAAATGAAACAGGAAAATCTTAATAAATAGGAAGCAAGAGGAAGGTGGTAGAACTAAATCCAAATATATCAATACATATTTAGATATTTGGTAAAAAAAAAAATACAGCTATTTGTTTTTTAGTAAAATACACCTAAAATATAAAAACTGGTAAAAGTAAAAAAGGAAAGTTTGGGAAAAGAAATTCAAATCAACACTAACCACAGAAAGCTGATGTGGCCGCGTTTGCTCAGGGGTACCTATCCTCATGGGGATGGCTGACGACAACAAGAGTAGGAGACTTCAATGACTTCACAGCTGTAAACATCAATGGGGGGCAACAGGTGGCAGGACACAATGGGGATTGTTTTTAAACTCATGTGAAATATCTTTGGGGATTTCCCAGATATTCTTGTCTCAGAGTGGGGAGAGTTTTTTGTGCTATTAGAGTATTATGAGATGCATGTAATTTAGGAACAAATAATGTCACATTAACTATATTTAAAGTTTTCTGACTTGTACTAGAAGCAGGTCAGATCTGGGGAAATATGAGTTGTGCCTTATTACTTTGCAGCTTTCCAAGAGGCCCTAAATATCACTGATGGATAGCTGTTGACTCATCAAATGCAGATTATCTGTTCAAATAAGCAGACTTGGCTAATACTAAATATTGGGTAAATATGCAAACTTAAATCTTTTTTTGAATCAAACTATAAGGGAGCTTATAGGTCTCTCATAAATATGAAATTAATTATATCTAAATGGGCATAAATTATAAGGTTTTCATGATGGTAGTAATATAATATCGGTTTTAACTTATCAGGCATATATTAGGTGCCAACTACTAGTTGGGGTTTTTTTAAACATATTCTTATTCTAATCTTCAAAAGTAATCAAGATGATGATTATATTATCATTGTTTTTTGGCTAGGAAAGCTAAAATTCAATGAAATTATGTAAGTTGTTTAAAGTAACATAGGAGAACTTAATGTCACACTTTCCTAAAAATTCATATCCTGTTTTCCTGATTTGTTTTTTCTCCTTGGCACTTATCTATCACTAACATATCCCAATGTTTCTTATAGTTCTTATTTTTTCCATTGAGAAAGAAAGAAGCTCCATGAGGTTAAAGATTTCTGATTGTTTGATCTCTAGTCTTTTCCAGCACCTAGAAGAGTTCCTGGCACAGTAAGCAACAATAAATATTTTTTAAACAAATGAATGAATAAATGAATGATCTGTGACTAAGAATTTAGCTTTATTCAGAGCTTATTGACTCCAAAATATTTATTATGGACAGATAAGATGGTATCTGTGGAATATTCCACCTGCCTGCGAAGCCATTTTCAATGAGGGAATTTGTCTTTCTTAATCATAAGGAGATAAATCATAACATATAAAGTGTGAAGAAGAAAGGATTTACAAGGTTGAAAATAAATTATCAAAAGGAAACCAAAAAAAAGTCATTACTAGGTAAGGAGGAAATAGATAAACTAGATGAAGTAAAAATGAGTGAATTAATGATATCACTTACAAAATGTAGAAATTAAGAAGAAAAATGAACACACACATTTGCACATTTACTCAAGAAATATAATTGTATATTTTTGTGACTTAAGACCATTGATATTGTCTTTGGACACAATCAAAGCCACCAGCTATGTCTTAAGTGAAAATGAGTGGGTTTACTTTAATAAAAATAAATCATATTTCAATTCTGTGTTTATTATAATTGATAGGCAATATTATATGTCTACTTCACCTTTTGCTCATAATATGATTTTTAAATAGGCATAGTGTTCAGTTCTTCACATCAGCAAGAGCAGTAATCTTGCCTCTAGCACTAATTAACTGGCTTGTAAAATTGAGAGGCACAATTTCATTTATGTAACTATTCTGTTTCAATTACTCTGGATTACAGATGAATGGTGAATAGCTTAGTTAGAAGAAGAAATCAAGATGCACCTTAATGAGTACATTTAGGTCCACCTATTAGGGATAAAAAGAATCTGAAAGGTATTTCATGTTTTGTAATCATTTTGAATTCATAATTTATTTCGGAAAATATTTTGTTGCTATTGTGTCAAGGTTCACAAGGTTTTTATTGTTAAAAATCACCAGTTCTATTACAAAGTGTTAAAAATATAATTGAATCCCATATTTTGTGGTATGTATTTTACCTGATACATTATAAATGAGTTCTCTGTTCCTTCAGCCAACATATAAACTTGTGGAATCAGGCATGGATTTCTATCAAATGATATTAATAATAGCTAACATTTACTGAGCGCTTACTATGACTCAGGCTTTTTTTCTGAGTACTTTATATGTATGTATTTATTTAATCTTAAACACAATGGTGTGAAGTCTTTACTACTAGGATTGCTCTCATTTAACAGATGAGAAAATTGAGCCCAGGAAAGTTAAGGTAATTATCCAGCTCACATAACCACTGAGCAGTAGGTCCAGGATTCAAACACAGGTTCCTGATTCCAGAGCACAAGCCATTGAATACTGGAATGATGCTATTGTGAGAGTTACAAGAGCAATAGCACCTACCACTTAAATGACAAACACAGTGCTAGATGTTTTATATAGATTACCATCTCTTCATTAATTTACTAAGCCTCTTTACCTAAAGCCAATTGACCAGAGATGTGCATGTCTATTTCTGGCCTTTATTATTTCCACTAACATACACTTGAATATTTACACCAATAATCATACCTTAATGTTTACAGCAACTTTATACTAAAACTTGAAGTCAGGTAGTATAAGTCCTGCCATATTTCTCCTTTTTTTCATATTCGTTTTGGCTATCTTAGATCCTTTGTATTTCCATGTAAATTTAAAAATCATGTTTTTCATTTTTGAAATAAAAAATTGAGATTTTTTAATCAGGTTGTTTGTTTTCCTATTGTTGTGTTTTAAGGATTCTCTGCTTGCTTTGGATAACATCCTTTACAAATAATTTCTTCCAGTCCGTGGCTGGTCTTCTCATTCTCTTGATACTGTCTTTTACAGAGTAGAAGTTCTTAATTTTAATGAAGTCCAGCTTATCAATTATTTCTTTCACGGATCATGTCTTTGATGTTGTATCTAAAAAAGTTTTACCACACCCAAGGTCATCTAGATTTTCTCCTATGTTCTCTTCTAAGAGTTTTAAAGCTTTGTATGTTACATTTAGGTCTATGATCCAATTTGAGATAATCGTTCTGATATTGATTACTAATCTACTTCCATTGTGGTCTGAGAGCAGACATTATATAATTTCTATTCTTTTACATTTGTTCAGGTATGTTTTATTATCCAGAATGTGTTCTATCTTGGTGAATGTTTCATGTGAGCTTGAGAAGAATGTGTATCCTGCTGTTATTGGATGAAGTAGTCTACAGATGTCCAATATATCCAGTTGATTGATGGTGTTGTTGAATTCCATTATGTCCTGTCCGCAGGCTGATTTTCTGCCTGCTGGATCTGTCTGAGACAGGGGTGTTGAAGTCTTCAACTATGATGGTGGATTCATCTATATCTCCTTGTAGTCCTATCAGTGTTTGCCTCACATAGTTTGATACTCTGTTGTTAGGTACACATATTTTAAGGATTGTTATGTCCTCTTGTAGAACTGACTCTTTCGTCATTGTGTAATGCCCTTCTTTATCCCTGATAACTTCCCTTACTTTGAATTCTGCTCTGTTTGAAATTAATGTAGCTATTCCTGCTTTATTTTTATTCGTCTTAGCTTAGTATATTTTTCTCCATCCCTTTACTTTTAATTGATATATGTCTTTATATTTAGAGTGAATTTCTTGTAGACAACATATAATCAGGTCTTGTTTTTTGATCTACTCTGATAATGTCTGTCTTTTAATTGGTGCATTTAGATCATTGATGTTCAAAATGATTATTGATATCATTGGATCGACATCTTCCATATTTGTTACTGTTTTCTCTTTGTTGCCTTATGTTCTTTGGTCCTATTTTTGTCTTTCAGTCTTTTTCTCTCTTTTGTAGTTTTTTTGTTTTTTAAAGATTGGGACCTGAGGTAACATGTGTTACAGATCTTCTTTTTTGCTTCTTCTTCTTCTCCCCAGTGCCCCCCAGTACATAGTTGTATATTCTAGTTGTGAGCACCTCTGGTTATGTCTTTTGTAGTTTTGATTGAACATTTATTATGATTCCATTTTCTCTCCTTTCTTAGAATATCTGGTATACTTCTTGTTTTTACATTTTTTAATGGTTGCCCTAGAGTTTGCAATATGCATTTACAACTAACCCAAGTCCACTTTGAAATAACGCTATCCCACTTCATGGATAGTGTAAATACCTTTAATAACAAAGTAATTCTAATTCATTCCTCCTATCCCTTGTATCATTGCTGTCATTGATTTCACATATATATAATCCTACATAAACATATATATAAGCATACATAATCAAATATATTATTGCTATTATTATTTGAAGAAGTGCTATCAGTTTGATTCTTTAAGAATAAGAAAAATAAAGGTTTTTTATTTTCTCTTCACTTATTCCTCCTTCAGTGATTGTCCTTTCTTTATGTAGATCTGACTTTCTTACTATATAACTTTCCTTCTCTCTGAAGAACTTTCTTTAACATTTCTTGCAAGGCAGGTCTATTGACAATAAATTCCCTCAATTTTTGTTTGTCTGAGGAAGTCTTTATTTGTCTTTCATGTTTGAACAATAATTTTTCAGGGTATAGAATTCCAGGTTGTTGGATTTTTCTCTCTCAACATTTTAAGTATTTCACTCCTCTCTCTTCTTGCTTCCATGGTTTCTGAGAAAAAGGTGGATGTAATTCTTATTTTTCTTCCTTTATAGGTAAGGTAGGTTTTTTTCCTGTGTCTTCTTTCAGGATTTTTTCTTTATCATTGATTTTCTGTAGTTTGAAGATGATATGCCTAGGTGTAGATTTTTTGGTTTTTCTTTGTTTGTTTTTGCATTTATACTGTTTGGTGTTCTTTGAGCTTCCTGGATCTGTGGTTTGGTGTCTGATATTAACTTGGGGAAATTCTCAGTCACCAATGTTTCAATTGTTTCATCTATTTCTCTCTTTCTTTCTTCTCCTCCTGGTGTTCCTGTTACGTATATGTTACACTTTTTGTAGTTGTCCCATAGTCCTTAGCTATTCTGTGCTTTTGTTGTTGTTATTATTCTCTTTGCTTTTCAGTTTTTGAAGTTTCTATTGATATAGCTTCAAGCTCAAAGATTCTTTCCTTAGCCATGTCCAGTCTAATAAAAAGGCCATCAAAAGCATTCTTCATTTCTGTTACAGATTTTTTAAAATCTCTATCATTTGTTTTGGTTCTTTCTGAGGATTTCCATCTCTTTGCTTACATTGCCCATCTGTTCTTACATGTTGTCTACTTTGTCCATTAGGGCCCTTAGCGTATTAATAATAGTTTTTTTGAATTTCTGGTCTGATAATTCTGACATTCCTGTCATGTCTGATTCAGATGTTTGCCCTATCTCTTCATTTTTTTTTTTGCCTTTGATTTCGTCTTATGACTTTTTGTGATAGCTGGGCATGTTGTACTGGGTAAAATTCACTGCTGTATATAGGGCTTTTGCGATGTCTTGGTGAATTTTGGGGGGAATGACAGCATTCTATAGTCCTATGATTAGGTTTCAGTGTTCTAGGGAGCTTATGCCTCTGAAATGTGAATCTCACAGGGTTATTTTCTCTCCCCTTAGGGGGGTTAGGATGCCTAGGGTGGCATGGAGTTGAGTATTTCCCTTCTTGCAGATCATTTAGGCTCTGATAATACCCCAGCAGTGAGGCTCTAGCTAACTAGTTTCTCCTGAGTTCAGAGCTTGTTAAGAAGAACAGAGTGCTCTGATATATTTCAAAGTGGTTGTTCTTCTTCCCTTCCCTCTGCCAGAGCATGAGGCGTTTTTTTTTTTTTTTTCTATCTATTTACTGTGGTCAAGCTCCTGGAGGTAAATCTCATAATATCGTGAGGGATCTATATGACTTGGCCCTCTAGAGTTTTTAACTCTCAGCCTTGTTCTCACTGAGCCTCCAGCAATTCATCAGTTACAGTTCAGGTTTTCCTACCCTGGCACTGGGTCCTGTGGCGGTTTCCCCTTGTGAGTCTCTGCTATGGCAAGCCACGACTCCCTGTACTCACCTGTCTGTCTTCCCAATCTTGGGGGCAGCTGTTTGCTCTGTGTCCTCCCCTTCTTTTACAGACCCAAGAGGAGTTGTTGATTTTTCAGTCTGTTCAGCTTTTTATTCGTTGTTAGGAGAGAGTGGTGACTGCTAAGCTCCTTATGTGAGAAATTGGAAACCAGAAGTCTCTGTTTAGTTTTTTAAGAAACTGCCAAGCTATTTTCCAAAGTGGCTGTACCATTTACCTTCCCACTACCATTGTGTTAATGATCCAAGTCTTCCACATCCTCACTGCCATTGATTGCTATAGAGTTTAGAGTCTACATCTTTAACATCTCAAAGTATACCTTCAGAGGAGATGCTATTGCATATATAATATAAGAACCTTACAACAGTATACTTCAATTTATCCCTTTCCAGCTTTTGTACTATTGTTGTCATACATTTTACTTCTACATGTATGATAAACGCCAAAATACATTGTTTTTATTTTGTCTTTAGACATTTGATTATACCCAAAGGGATATAAATAATGACGCCTTTATATATACCCATAAAATAATTGGTTTTAATACTCTCCATTTTTTTGTTTAGATCCAGGTTTCTATATGGTATTATTTTCTTTCCGCATAAAGGACTGTCTTTATAATTTCTTATAGTGTAGGTCTGCTAGTGATGAATTCTTTCAGCTTTTGAATGTCTGAAAAATCCTTTGTTTTGCCTTCATTTTTAAAAGATTTTGTTACATTGGGTAAAGAATTCTATGTCAAGAAGTTTTTCGTTTTCATTTTTTGGGGGGAGAGGGTTGTTGTTTCTTTCAGTACTAAAATGACATTGCTTTCTTGTAAGTTGCATTATTTTGAGAAGAGATCTGGTGCCATCCTTATTTTGTTCCTCTGCATGTAATATGCCCTCCTTTTCTGGCTGCTTTTAAAATTTTCTTTTTATAACCACTTTAAAGCAATTTGATTCCTATACGCCTTTGTGTAGTTTTCTTAATGTTTCCTGTGTTTGAATTTCCTTGTGTTTCTTGGATCTGCGGATGTATAGTTTTTAAACAATTTGGAAAAATTTTAGTCATTATATCTGCAGCTATATTTTCTGTCTTTTTCTCTCTCCTTCAGGGACTTTAATTACATCATATATTTTGCTACTCAGGATGCCCACAACTCACTCATATTCTGTTCATTTTTTCTCATCTTTTTCTCATCTGTGTCATTTCTCAGTCAGTTTTAACAAACTGAATTTTTCCTCATTATGGGCCATATTTTCCTGCCTCTTTGCATATTTGGCAATGTTAGCTCCAGTGAAAGACATTATGAATTTTCTCGTGTGCTGGATATTTTTATATTCCTAAAAATATTCTTGAGCTTTTTTCTGGGATGCAGTTTATTTCATTGGAATCAGTTTGTTCCTTTCAGGTCTTGATTTTAGGCTCTGTTGGTGGGACTAGAGCACCATTTAGTCCAGTCTCAATTTTCACCTAATACTAAAGCAAGACCCTTCTTAGTACTTTAACCTAGGATTAGCAAACTACAGCTTGAGGGCTAGAGTCTATTCTTGCAAATAATTTATAGAAACACAACCATGCTCATTCATTTTTCTCTTTTCTCTGGATGTTTTTGTTCTGCAATGGCAAAGAGTTATAACTAAGTTATCACTAAGTCCATGTGGCCCACAAAGCCTGGCCCTTTAAGAAAAGGGGTGCCAGTTGCTACCCTCATGGACGCCTCATGAGTTATGAAGCTTTCACTCTCTTGGGAACAAGCATTATCTGGCCTTAAGCTGTTCTTCCTCTGGCCTCAGGTAGTTGTCTCACACATATGTGATAATCAGTACTCCATAAGCAAATACTGGATTGAGACCCTCTACAGATCTCTGGAATTATTTCTGTGCAGCTCTCTCCTGTACAGAACATTGTCATGAAAATCCTTGCCATTGTAGCTTCCCTGGGATCCTATCTCTGTCTACTCAACTCAGGAAGACCCTGGGGCTTGGCTTGGTTTTTCCCCAAGCTAGCACTGTGGCTTATAATCTTTCTACAAGCAGAACGCCAGGGCAATAATAGGAATCACTTTATCGTTTCCCATCTCTCAGGGATCACTGTCCTTTGTCACCTGATGTTCAATATTCTGAAAACCATTGTTTTATATACTTTGTCCTTTTTTTCTTCAGTTGTTTCAAATGAAGAGTATAGTCCAATTCCCATTATTTGATCTCACCTGGAATGGAATGGCAAGAATTAATTTTTTTCATATAATAAGGTCAATATGAAAGTCAGAGAAAAACATGTAATAATTTAGAGAGATGAAAGGGTGTTTATATGCAAGTAATCTTTGCTAGGGTTAATTAAATGTAAGAAAGCTTTACTCAGATATTAGCATTGATGATGTTACATCAACAAAATTTTTTAACGTGCAATTTTAATCCAATAATTGAACCACCTTTAGGATATAGTCCAACATAGATCATCTTTTTTTTTTTTTAATAAATATTTTCTTTTTACTGTCATTGCCCTCTAACCAAAGACTATTGGAAACACGCTTGTAGCTGAGTCAATTAGTTTATTGCTCTTTAAAAGTAGGGAGAAAACACACAATGAGAAAGAATCTCAGTAAGAGGCTGTTGGAAAGAACGTACAGGATTTGAACTTGTGTTAGGTGACTTTGTGGAAGATTCAAGGAAGAAGGGCTTTAGATGTTGTCAGGAAGTGGAGACAATTCTACAACTGAGAATCTAATAAATATTATCTGTAAGGTAGGAGGAATAAATTGAGGCTAAAGATGTAACTGATGCAGAAGCAACAGTCACTCTTATTAGTCAGGATGGGGATGTTGGTTATTTTTGTGGCTTACATAATGATTATATTGTCTGTGTTCAGCTATGATTATGGAATGATTTTATTTTTGTTTGTTTTTTGTTTTTGTTGTTTGTTTTTTGAGGAAGATTAGCCCTGAGCTAACTGCTGCCAATCCTCCTCTTTTTGCTAAGGAAGACTGGCCCTGAGCTCACATCATGCCCATCTTCCTCTACTTTATACGTGGAATGCCTACCACAGCATGGCGTGCCAAGTAGTGCCATGTCCGCACCCGGGGTCCCAACCGGCGAACCCCGGGCTGCTGAAGTGGAACGTGCGCACTTAACCGCTGCGCCACCGGGCTGGCCCTGGAATGATTTTATTTTAGTCTTACCTCATAGAGATCACAGAGTAGCCTTGTCTGATGTTGGTGTTCTGTGAAAGTGTTTATGTTCAACAGAAGAAAACCAAGGCCCAGCTGTGTGTGCCAGCCCAACTCCCATATGTCAGGGGTTGCTTTTCCTTTTCTCATTGTCACTATATGAAAGGCAGAACAGTAGAGGGACAAGAATCCTGCACTGATATTCATAAGACTTGGATTACCATCACCTTCTGTCATTGATGTGCCCTTAAATACATAAACTAAAATTTCTGGGTCTTAGTGTTTAATTTAGCTCAGGTAAAATTTTTGGGTCTAGCTCTGTAAAATGAGAGGGTTAGATATGATGCTTTGTAAAGTTCTTCCCATTTCTCACATTCTATAAATGAGAATTTTGCTTTAAAGCTAACAGAATTCCATTCTGAAATGTTGAGTAAGAGGAAATCATCAGGGAGTTTTATTTATTATTTCTTTAGATATAAGCTCTATAGTAAGGATAAAGGTCTTATGCTCTGTTTATACTTTCCTGAATCTCTGGAAATAAATCCACGAACAAAGCTGTCTCTTGTTTCATCCTTCCCAACAATGCCAATAATGATACTTCCATTTTATTGAGTGACTCTGAAAATAAGAAAATTTACTTTATTTCCTTTTAATAGGAAAGATGATGTATTACAAATAATTCTTTCCATTCCCTTCCTTCCTCTACTATCTCAAATCAATATGTTTTATGGGAAATATTTTATTTAGCATATTTTATGGCTGAGTTTATAATAAGACAGAAAATCTTCAGGATTTGAGGATTATATTCATCATTAAGGTCCATGTTTTTATCTTACTCTTAGATGTAACTACTCGTTGCTGATAGTGCCTCACATTTTTGCAATTAATCCTTTTAAAATATTTCACACCTAGGTCATCCAAAAGGAGAATAGGCATTTTATTTGTTTGTTTTTGCCTTGTCTGTCCACGAATGTTCTGCTGTCTGTCGAAAGTTCATTGGTTATCTCTTATGTCTTTCCTAACTGATACTTTCCTATGTTATGGTCTGAAATATTTTTAGCAGCCAACATGTCTTTACGTGTGTTACGGTCTTCTTGCATGATCCTCTAAATACACAGTCTGAGATGCAAGTCAGATTATGTTTCCTCTACCATGTGTAAATCCTTTATAAATGGCTCAATCAGTGACTAGAGCAACGTGTTACCTGCCTGCCTGGTGTAAGAGCCTTTCCAAGTTGACAGATGGCCCTGCTTCATCTCTCTGCTCCCGGGACAGTTTCTAGGAGAATCGTAGGCTGGGTGTTCACAGAGACAGTGAGGATTTGGCCTGGTAGGTAACCAGTGACATTCTGCTTAGATTTATCTTTTTTCTTTTAACTTATGAAAACTGTCAAAAAAGGGGATAGAAGTTTCACCTAAAATTCTTTGATGAAAGAAACACAGCAGCATGTGATAAATTGGTTACAAATATATTAGAAAAGGAAATATAAAGTTTAGCATATGATTTATTGTGTAAATGTTTTTGCTAATTTTTCAGCACCTCTGTTTTAGCCAGCCTCTTTTATAGGATAAGTTAGCAATAAAACATAGAAGATTTATACAAGATGTGGTGGCATTTATCTTTTGGAATTTATGGTCTGCTTCCTGGAAAAATCCTTCTGTATTGTTTTTAGCCTCAAGTGCATTATCAGCTCATGAGTGATCGTGGCATTACAAGGAATCAAAGATGCACATGAAAGTCCCTTCAAAGAGCTAACCATATAGCTGGAGAGAGAAAATGTCAAACATGAAAAATTATAAAAACTACAACTTTTCTAAAAGGAAACGACCATATAGGCAACATCATGTTTACAATAATATATGGATTTTCTGAGATAATCCCCCTTCATGGAATTTTATTCTTTTCTTAAAGTGACATAGTATGTGTAGAATTCAATGTCTATATCTTTGCCACAATTTCGATAAAAATCAGGGGAAAAAAATCTGAGCATGTGACTGGCTTCTCCATTTTAGAACGTGATCACACACACACACAAACATACACGCACAAAGTCATAATTAAAGATAAACATACTCATATATAAATGATTTCATAGAAAATGGTGAGATTTGAAGCACATTTTAAATAGTGAAGAAAATTAAAGTAGGAAGGTGAGAACAGAGAGCTTTTGAAGGAGAAGAACTAAATAGATGAAGGCACAGAATGAGGAGACTTTGTCCTAAATATGGAGGATGGTGAGAAGACAAGTCTAGAAGCAGCAAGGGTGTGTGAGGGAGAAACCGGAAGTGAAGTTTTGTAGGTGATACAGTGTTAGTGTTTGGAGGGCCTTCAAAGCTGAGTTTTAATTTTACAAGATAAGTGTTACCTTGTCATGTTTTTCATTATCAGAATGTTTTTACTATGAGGAAAAAAGTTTTTCCTCATCTGCCGGAGGAAATGTGGATTGTATGAATTTCAATATACAAGCTAGGAGCCAGCACAGCAAAGTAGACGCAGGAGAAAATTTTGAATTTGAGAATTCTAGTTTAAGTGATCAGGAGAAATTTACTTAAGTACTCTAAGTCTCAACTTTCTTTTCTGTGAAATCTGGGTTACAGTAATAATGCTGCCTTCTTATGGTATAATGTTCAAATAAAAGAATACATGTGAAACTAACTCATAAAGTTATAACAATATTTATTCTGCATAGTTATTTACTTTTCAATTAAAAACACTAAAAACCTAAGTATGATTTGATGAGGGCCTGGACAGTGGAGGTGACATACAAAAGAAATGGTCGCATCTGTAGAAATAGCATTTTTCTTTGTCATGGTGTATAACTTCCAGCTTCTTTCCAGTTCTTTCACGGTTTTGGTCAAATAGAGCTGCTCCCAGCTGCACACTGGCTTAGTGATCTACAGCTGTTGAAAACCGTCAGGCCAAAGCTTTACCACTCTCTTTAACTGCAGTTTAGGGAGGCATTAGATGTAATGGGAGGATCTGGTGACTGAAGGGCATCAGGGAGAGAGAAGCATCAAAACCAGCTCTTTTCTTATTTATAATTCCAGAATGATGCTGCTATTGAAGGAAAATCATGTTGTAGGACAGAGAAGCAGTTTGTGTGGTAAAAATGAAGGAGTTCATTTTTGAACAAGATGTGCTCGATTTGGGACATACTGAGAGTTTTGTTGCTAGTGGCCGTCTAAGTGAAGACCATCTGTAGTTCATTCCACATATAGCCTTATCGTGAAAGAGAGTGGGCTGGCCTGTGCACAGATTTTGAAGGAAGACAAAGAAGAGTAAAAGAGAGACAGGAAGCGATATCGAGAGTGGTAAAAACAAAAACGAAACAAGAAATGCAATCTTAAAGAAAGGAAGTTTTAAAAAGAGAAAATGGTCAAGGTAACATTGTTCAAGGAAAATGCGGACTGAGCATATCTGGTTAGAAAAATTTCATTTTAAAAGAGCAGTTTCAATCTTCAGAAGAGGACTGGGGACTGAAGATTCCCAAAAGTTCCAAGGAAAACAGAATGGACAACTCTAGGATGGCTCAATGTGAAGAAAAATTGGCCCAGGAATGTGAGGAAACAGGGAAATCTGTGTGGCAAGGCGGAGAGCTTCTTCTCAATGTGTGTTGTGTCATGTGTTTTGTGTGGGAAAGGCAATAGTGATTGAGGGTCTCAGTCAAAACAAAGTTGGATACTTGATAGAGGAACTTGGAGAGAGAAAATAGGTAGGGATAACGATTTTAGGAACAGTTCAATGGCTGCTTGCATGCTGTGAAGTCGAAAGCTATGATTCTCAGCAGAGAGAGGTCCCTGCCCCCTTAAGGAAACGGGTCAGTGTCTCAGAAGCAGTTTTTCAGCTCCCGGAGTTTCTATAATGGTCCCTGAACACCGTGCGCACCACAATAGAAAAACCACTTTATATAGTTTTTTAAAATGTTCATGGGAAAAATATGGTGCCTATGAAGCATATAGAGGCTTAAAAAGTTTTGAGAAACCACTAGAAGGTCAGCAAGTTTAAAAATCTGTGAGATGAAGTCCATGAACAGACATTGACATGGAAATTTTTGTGTAGAAAGGCGATACGATATAGCAAAGGAGTTCTGAGATTAGAAAGATCTGGGGGGCCGGCCCCGTGGCCAAGTGGTTAAGTCCGCGTGCTCTGCTGCAGGCAGCTCAGTGTTTCATCAGTTCGAATCCTGGGCGCGGACATGGCACCACTCATCAAGCCACGCTGAGGCAGCATCCCACATGCCACAACTAGAAGGACCCACAATGAAGAATATACAACTATGTACTGGGGGGCTTTGGGGAGAAAAAGGAAAAAAATAAAATCTTTAAAAAAAAAAAAAAGAAAGATCTGGCGTGAATTCTTCATTTGGAACATATCCCAAAATCTACTTATTTCTTCACCCCTTAAAGGAGATAGTGATATCTGCCTTTATAACGAGAGTTTTCTGAGGATTTAATAAGACAATATATGTCAAAATGCATGTGCATGCTAAAGCATGGTACAAATTAAAATATTAGAATTTTTTTATTATTGTAGTTGTCATTATTTAGATGATAGCAGATGAAAGATTCAAGTCAAATTTGAAGACCTTGGTATTTTAAAAGTAATTTACCTGAAGAAGACAGTAATGGACTCGACAGCTAGAATTAAAATGAAGACATAAGGATTTGGAGAAGACATAAGGATTATTAGTCAGGAAGTTCTATTTTGGACCAAGCAGCAGACTTATTCTCCCTGCCACTGAGCAGAGAGATGAAAGCTGACATTCATTGGCAAAGACTTTCTGGTCTATAATATTTTCAGGGATGAGCCACATTTGCGTCAGAGCACACAACTAGAGATAAAAGGAGAGTTAAGACATAATAAGAAGCATATATTCTTTTACATATATTACTATATTTGATGTATTAAAATACTGTTGAGTAATACTACTGTTATCCCCATTTTACACATGAGGAAACTGATGGCAAAGATATTAAATCTTGGTCCCATTTTGTCACACAGAAGTATACGTTAGTTCTCTAATTCCAGTCTCGTTTGCTTAGAAAAAATAACCTATGGTCTTTCCAATATTCCTCTGGAGCCTTAAATTTTAGATAAGATTGCATTTACATGGATTTCAGTTTTTTCTTTTGTAACTGAGCTAAAAAGGGCTGCTTTTTGGTGGAGGCAGATGAAAGCTCCCAGGAGCGCTTTCTCTTGGAGGGGACAAGTGCCTTTCCCTTATTTCTTTCATTTGAGAAATGTCTGAAGCAACAGTTGCAGTCGACTGAAAAGCTACTGGAATTTGAAAACTTGACTTTTTCTTTCTTTCTTTCCTTTATTTATTTATTTATTTTTTTAACACAACTACTTGACCCTCTTTGGGAATCTGTGGGCCAAACACCCAGTGTCGTAACCCCTTCCTCCATCCTGCTGAGCTGACAGTGCGTTGTTGCTGTGTGGGTTTTGTGAAGCTGTGTGTGAAGTCTCTGCCTCATTGCAGCAGGACTGCACTCTCCCACCGATGTGTGGAGTAAGCTGTGGTGTAGTTTTTGGGGCACGGAATAAACAAGTTGCAGCAGAAAAAAAAATTAATCAAAAATTCTACAGGGTAGAGCTGAGATTCTTGAATACTTCTCTGGTTTTTTTAAAGTTATTTTGCTTCAAATGTGTGTTTAATCCAACTCTGGATTTATTTGAACACATGAGATTTTCCTATGCTCAGGACATCCTGATAATTTGCGGCAGCTGGTCAGTATATCACTTTCTTTCTCCTTAAATTGTTCTTGATTGGATGTACTAAATATACTGTTGAGTCCTGCTGCTGGGCTCTGGAAGTAAGAGTCAAGGAAGGAAGAATAGTGGCAGGATCTCTCTCTTCTATCTGTATATTTGATAATAATAATTGTGATATTTTTAAACAGAATATCCCTAAGGCATAAAAAAATTCATTTAAACTTTAGAGAATTCTTCATATTTGAAAAGGAGTCTAAGGAAAAAAGTTCAAGTGATTTCTTTTCAATGTCCAGACAACTTCCTAGACTGAAATAAGAGATTGGATGAAAAGACAATACTAGGTAATAGAATAATATATATTAAAATATGTTCTCTCAGTGACCAAATGAGTTGTGTAGACAGATTTCATAAGTTCTTATACAAAAGAATTAAATCTGGGCTTCTAGGTGTTATTTGAGTCATTTGGTAACTAATTCAATTAAGATGAAAACATTTCAAAACATTTTTAGTTCTAATTAAAAAATCCTGTTCTCTTAAAGATTTTAGATACATTTATGTCATCACCAATATTACTTAAACAGTTTTATTATATATTCACTTCATATTTACTCGATAGCAGATCTACCAGGAATTTCCATAATTGAGTTTTTCCTTGCAAAATACACTTTTAATTTCTGCTAACTCAGAAATAAGTGAATGAGTGACAGAGGAATATGCCCTTGCAGGTAGGAAGCAATATCGTTAATTTCCCGCAAAGGAACACTCAACCATGCCAAAAATGGCTAAATAATTAAAATGGAAAGATAGAGAATGGGCACAGCTATTGTAAGTAATTTGCCAAGTGAGTTTCATTGTCAAAAGCCGTTTTCTTGGAGTTAACCAAGAAAACTGGTTGTTTTTGAAGATCTTGATAAATGGCCAAATAACCAAATATAACAAAAATATATAGTTTTATAGCTCTGCTAGAATGTTTTTTTGGATTCAAGTGACAAAAACCCTCTCTGATTCCTCCTCTCCTAAATTCATATCCAAGGGGTTGTGAATTTCTAGAAATAAAGAGAAATAATTCTTTTATTTTCTATTTTTTGTCACTATAGACATCTCAATCAAATTAGCCACTGAAATATTAACTGATCATCTATTGAGGACATGATAGTTCGACCAGAAGAATATAAACCAACTAAGAAACTATAAAGGCTGAAAGAATTAAGGACTCTTCCAAATGCCTTCTACTCCTAAATTCTACTAATTCATTTGTGTTTACTAATGAGCTTTGATAATAATAATAACTCAAAAATGTAAGATAAAAGAGCTCATTTTCATTGACTTGCTTTATTTTCCTTAGGAATATATGTTACATATATACGCATAATGTATATACACATAATGAGTATATACATGATATGCATTATACAGTAATATTATTTAGACTATTATAATATTATTTAGAATGCTATAAATATATATTTATATATACACACATTTATACATATATAATTTCAAATAATATTGCTAACTGTAAAAAATTGTACACTGTGTTTCTTGAAAAATAAAGTAGTTCAGACTGCCGGCGTTGCTAATGCTTCATTGCCGTTATGGCTGTGGTTATCAGTTTTCACTGAAATCCCTCATGAAAGAAGGAGAGCCCAGCATAAAAAGAAGGGCCAAATAAAGGTCCTTCTTTCTCCCTGTTGGGTCATCTACTCAAACTATGTTTCCTTTCTTCTACCTTCAACTACCACCAACAGTGGACGTGAGATTCAACGTTTTTTCTCTTTTATTGCCCTGCTCAAAAGTAGGTGGAGGCAGAATGGGGAGGGTGCAAGTGCCCCTCTTTCTAATTTCTAACATATAGTAACTGCCTCACCCCACCCACATACCACAGATGCACATTATATAACAGAACCTCAGAAGGAAAAGATACAAAATAAAACAAAATATATTTGTAACTCAGAAATGTGATAAAACATGAACTTTTATAGTACATGAGAAAAGACTAAACAAAATTTGAAATACAGGGAAGATTTTTAGTCTTCTGCAGTATCAAAACTGGATTTTATAGTTGTTATTTAGATAGAAGGGAAAAAAACAAAGATAAGCCAAAGTAATTTATCACGGCAGATAGCGTGCTGTTGCCTCCCCCAACCCTTGGAGTAACTCCATATGCTACCCACACCTGCAGTTACCTGTGTGCCAACCCTGTAGTCATTCTCTTGCTCTCCCCACTCCCCGACTCCACCTCTGAGTAGATAGGCCACTTTTTTAACTTGTGGGAATGGTGCTCACTTCGCCAGTAGAAGTTGCCTTTCTTCAATGTCTTCGCGACATTGGATATGCCTTCACAGAACTGTCTACTAAGCATCAAACAGAAAATGTGTGAATAATTTTCACTTATGGTATATCACTAGGTGGAGAATTTCTTGGGCATGAGTTATTCATGTTTGTATCTCTATTATATAGTATAGCACCTGGCACTCCTCTTCTTGTTTAATGACTCTTCTCCCAACCCATTTAAAATGTACCTATAAAAACAATGTAGGTATCAGTGTTTTAAAATGATCCAATTAAAAGTAAAATTCAATTAAATAAATTTATAATTGTAGTTCAATATAAGCTGATACTAGTAGGTAACTAGTTCTTATCAAAAAACAAAACAATACTAATTAAGTAATGCCGAATGAACTAATAAACTAAAACAGCACTCTTTAACTTAATGTTTTTTTAATTGTATAGTTTCACTTAATGCAATCTGCTGTTGATCAAACACAGACTTAGTATTTGGTTAATTTCATATTTTCATGAAAAATGTGAGAGAGATGTATATACATTAAGTCAACAAATATATATAACATTTAATATGATACTGATTCATTGTTTTATTTAATATTAACTTGATTAAATATTAATTTTAATAATTTTATATTCCATTTACATCATTATTATAAACAATCTAATTATTTGAGCAAATATCTATTTTGAATAATATTTCTTAAGGACATTTTAGGTAATAAATATAAAAAATGACTGAGAAGATAACTTGAATGAAGCTTAAAAGGCTTGAAGAAATTTAGCATTGAAACTGTATCTCTCCTAATTCATTTGAAAAAAGAAAAAGAAGGATACCAGGTTTGTCTTCTAAAAAGAGTCATTTTTCAAATAGAGTAGAAGACAATGCTTCACCTGAAATCCCAGTTTTTCACTTTACAAAGCCATCTGTTGAGTCTCCCCAACCCATTTAGTAAAAATAAGATTATATTAAACATTATTGAACTTAATTGCCCTGACCTGTTGCACACAGAAAGCTAGAGGATTTAATTAGCACAAATACTCTTGATTGTGGAAAAAGGCAAATAAATAGTTATTGTACACCTGTTGTTTTTGCCAGGTGCTCACACCTGTTTTTTCATCTTTTCAAAACAACTTTGCAAAACGTGTATTATTTTACACATAAAAATAAAACATCTGAAATTTAGTAAGAGTTTATGATTTGCTTAATGTCACAAAGCTATTAAATAGCAAATCTATTGTCAAATCTGTCTTTCTGGCTATAAAGTCTGACTCCTTGTATATTATACTACATCTTCCTAAAGTAGTTAATCATGTACTTTCTTGAAATCTTATTTAACTTTCTTGTATGTGTTGGTCTCTCAAGTGGGCTGTAAGATCCTCAATAATATGAAGCTCAGGATTCTGAAGGAATGAACTTTGAAGGATGGGATTTGAATTTTAATTTTGTCAGTTACTGGTAAGTAGGAAGTTTGTATGAACCTGATTTTATTGACACATAAAATGGGATTATGATATTACCGTGATGAATTTGTGAATATTAGTGAATATGAGTATTTAACTTCATATCTAACAGATATTTATTGCCAATAAAGACCAATTCTTTTCTTATTTCTTATACATACTTCATTTTATTTTTATTTCTCAATGGATCTATTACCGTACTGAGAATTGGTAAAAATAAACCAAAATTATTAAGTACATACTATGTACTGGATACCTTTGAGGGTTTGTCTCTTATTTAAACCCTCATCACAATCCTGTGAGACATTGACTTGACCCGGGGTTTATTTTGCTTCTCTTCTAGAACTTTCTATTTTTCCTGGCTATTTGATCTTACCTATGGTGTTCATAGCTTTAAATAAACTTTTAGATATCCTGAGTTCCAGATTTTGTGTATTCAATGCCTTACTTGAAATTGCCACTTGAATGTCTAATTGATATATCAAAAATAACACATCTGACACAAAATTCTTCGTCTCTGGGTCTGTAACCTAAACTTACCTCAGCCTTTGCCAAACTCAGTAAATTATACTTCCATCCACCTACTTATTCAGGCAAAAACCTAAGAGTCATTATGATTCTTTCCTTTTACTCATGATCCCACACAATCCTACCCAATAGCAACTCTTATTGGCCTCCTCGCAAAATGTATACCTCAGTTCAACCACTTCTCTTTACTTCTATTATCATCCAGAGCTGATCATCTCTGATCTGTATAACTATAATAGTCTGTTCCTTCTCATCGCACACTTATTACCACAAGAGCCAGAAGGATCTTTTAAAGATGTAAAGTACCTGATCTCGCTCTGATAGCTTCCCGTTGAAAAAGAAAACTCCAGACTTCTTATGCTGCCCTACCCCTCCCTGTATGACATGGTTTCTGCCTAATTTCCCTCCTTACTATATTCCGGCCACACTATTTTGGGGGGAGTTTCTTGAATAACCAAGCTCATTTCTGCCTTCCAAATGTGATACTTGCTACTATCTTTAACTTGAACACTCTCCAGCTGTTCCCTCCAGCTCTTTATAGATCAAGGTTTCCTCGTACAGTGCAGGTCTCAACTCCATTTTATATCGTTAGTGAGTCCTCTCGCCATGACACCATCAAGTGTGTGGCTTCCCTGAGGCCATTTCTAAGAGTATTCTTTTTTTTTTTATTCATAGCATTTATTACTATTGGGTTATCTATTTTTTCACTTGTTTATGTTATTTGAATGTAAAATAACATCCAGTTTATGACTGCAAAGATCTTTTATGTCTTATTCACTGCTATATTGCCAAGTGCCTAGTACATACTGGTTCTCAATGAATATTTATTGAACAAGTGATGGTATCTTCATGGTATCTTATTCTTCATCATGTTTACTTGTCACCTCAACTGGAATAGGTACAGCCACGCTTGCGACATTGCTCAGCTTCAAGGCTGTGTTGTATACCCTGCCCCCTGGAGGTGTGTAATGAGACAGCTCTGGCAATGATTGTGGAAGAATCTCATCTTTGCCATAGTACATTGCATAGTTTGCTGTGATTTTTCTTTTATTTTCAACTATGCCCTCCAAGATTCCTGCCCAGTGATCACACTTGTCAAATGTGGTTGTTATTTTCTGGAATAATTATTTTCAGGTTCTATGTCATGTAGGGAGGGCACAGGAAAGAGAAATCTATCATGATCCATGTAGAAGCAAAATGTTGTTTCCAGAATTGAACAGAGGCAAATTTTTGAAGTGAAAGCACTTCATTCCTCTGAAGAAAAGTCTTCAAATGACAAAATGGGGCAGAATGGAAGCTGAGTTACTGTCTAAAGATGACTTTCATTTGGTCTAGTTATTCAGCGATTACTATATTGCTTTAAGGCACTCCCAAAACACAGCTATGCAGTTTGGCATAAATTCTGATCAAACCAGGGAGAAGAAAGGAGAGAGATATCTTCTGTCATGAGTTCTTAGAGCTTTGCCTCACTTTGCCATTCCTAACTAGAATCAGTCACTTTCTCTCTGAACTCCAATGACAATTAATTTCTGCTTTTCTATACTACAACTTATCACATTTCATATTGTGGTATGGTTGGTTGTTCACGTCTTCCATATAACCTCCTCAAGGGGCGGATCTGAGGGTTATTTTTCTATTTCTCATGGATGTTAATAATAGACCATGGCACTTACGTTTTAAAGTTTGTTAATAAAAGTAACTAAAATTGCTATTTTTATGTGTTCATGAGACATTTGTTAAGCAATTTCCAAAAATTATCTGTTGGCAGGAAAAAAAAAAACAAAGAGAGAGGAAGGAAGGAGAGGAAAGATGAAGGAAAGACTCCTAGTTAGAGTTACTTTTTAGACAAGAGGCTTTGATCTAAGGAATTTAGCTAAGAGCTGAGTTTTTCTCCTCATATTTTCAAATCTTTCATTTATTTTAAGTTCACCAGAGGTAGGAATGCCAAGTATCCAGACACCAAATAACAGCTTTCATCAAAAAGGTGACAGCTTGCTTCAATGTTTAGGCAATTAAAAGATCTATCTGGAAGGCACTGCTTTTGCCAACATGAAAGTCTTCTCCCTCGGTGACCCCGCCACACATTCCAACCCCCGACATGTGTCCCATTGATCTCTTCAGAGAGCAGCAATTTATTCCAGGTGTCTCTTGGGCAAAACATATTCCTAGCTCATTTGTGAAATTGCATGTTTTCTAACAAGCTTCTTTGCTTTCCATATTCAAAGGAAGTGAATTTGCTTCTTAATAGTTCAGTATACTGTGAATCCAAGTTTTCTCTAGCCAGTATTTGCTACAACTCTCTAGTGTCTCTCAGGGTGACCTGTGTGACCTTGGATAAGTCTTTCAGCCTCAATTTTCTCTCTTTTAAATGCAAATAATAATTTTGCTGCTTATTGCCTTTTTGGGATACTAGTAAAAGGAAAGGGAAGTGAAATAGAATATTGCAAAAGTCAGAAATGTGAATGTAACGTCCTAGAAGAAAGTAGTGTTAAACAGGTAGCCTCCTTCAGGGACACTGCATTTTACTGACAAATCCTCAGTATTGTAGCTTGTGCAGAGCCAGTGTCTTCACCTCAATTGTTTGGAAGGAAGACAGGAATAAAGCATCTAGGAAAGAATATAAGAAAGTAGAGTGCCAAAAAAAAACAATCAGAATACTTGCATTATTTTTCCCTCTCTCAAGAGTAAAGATAAAGCAAGAATTTTACACATCTTTAATCTGGGATATAGCAAAGCACAAAAAGAGTTAGGAAAAACTCAAGTTAAATACAAAACAGAAAGGAAGGAAGGGAGGGAGGGAAGAAGGAAGGAAGAAATTCCTAAATTCATTCTGGATTTGTTTTTATCTTCTTTGTTTTCCTATCCTTTTGTTTTTTTTTTTTTTGGTAAAGAAGATTGACCCTGATCTAAGCTAATCTGTTGCCAGTCTTCCTCTATTTTGCATGTGGGACACTGCCACAGCATGGCTTGGTGAGTGGTGTGTAGGTCCATGCCCAGGATCCAAACCTGCGAACCCTGGGCCACAGAAGAGGAGCATGCAAACCTAACTACAACACCACCAGGCCAGCCCCCACCATCGTAATTTTTATTCCATAATTATTACTGAGTAATTATTTGGCTAGGAGCAAAGAAACAAAGGAAAAAATGTTCACCAGTTGTAAAATAGCTTTGACGACAAGATGTAGACTTCCAAATTGTATACTTTTTCCAATGTATTTTCTATAGATTATCTGAAAAATCTCTTGTATTATTTCTTGTTCAATCTGCATCTAAAGAAAATAATATATTTTGAATTATATTTTTCTAAAGTAATGAGAGTTTCAAGGAATTTGAAGGTGTTGTAGCACATAAAGAATTTTCACATATAGCTTCAGAAAGACTGGCTCTGGTTTAATGCCCGGAAAATGGCCTAAACCACCCAATTTACATCAACACTTAGTTGTTCCTTTTGTTAGATTTACCAGTTGGACAGGTAGGAGAGCAACACAGTTGCAATAAGGAAGAATACTTCTAAATTCTTGACTTCTAAGATATATATTATTTTAGTATGAGAAGATATTTCATTTTCATATTCAATAATTTGCTTCAATTCACATTTTTTTATCGGAGTGGTTTTGATTTTAGGAAAGATTAATTTAAAAAATGAAAATCAATCACTTGGGTTTAATGAGATTTCTTGAAGTGATTTTGTTTTTTCCTACTGATGAGTTACAGGCAGATTACATCCTCCCAAAGGCAATCTCTTTCAGTTTATCAGTGCAAGTATCTGTAGGACTTGAAAAGAAAAAAAGACAGACCCCTAATTAAATAAAGAAATCCATGCAACTAAAAATGAATAGTTTCTTAGGAAATTTTTGTGACCAATAGAACCAAAAATGGTATTAGTAAGGATGCTCAGAAAGGATTCAACTATCCTAAGCATAATTTCAGAGGGAAAAGAACTCCATATATTCTGCTCTCCTAGACTAAGGTACTAGGGACTTCATAACTCTGTTCTCCTGGGTTCCTGCTGAATGATCTGTTTCCCGTGCTCTTGGAAATCAAAAGCCTGCTTAGACCAGGAGTTAAAAAGCTGATATTTTACTTCTTATTACCTTTTGTGTTTCAATTTATCTTTGTTTATCTTTAAATGAAAAGGACACGTCTTCTTTGGTGTCAGGCTACATCAAAACTAACAACTTCCCAATTCGGGGAGAGGCGAGATCCATCTCAGAAGGCATGTGGTACGACAGGAGAAAAGGTGACAAGTTCAGCATGCATTTTTAAGCACTCTCTGGTTTAGAAGGATGCTAATGGAGTAAAAAGATCAAAAACTCCCTGAAGTTAAGTTCAGAAAGAATGAGAGAAAAAGATATTCTTAAAATCAATGCTTTCTTTGATTAACAGAAAGTAGAATATTAATTTCAGTTATTGTGCAGTATTAAAATGATAAATATATATTACAACTTATTCATCTTTGCTGGGAAATAGGGTAGTATAATAAGGATGGCATTAGTGAAGTTAATTCTTGTTGGTTTGTTATTATATACTCTGTTCTTCATTGGGCAGCTATCTATCGAGTGTTTACTGTAAGAATAATAATCACTGATGTTTATTGTATGCTCACTATGTTCCAGGCATTGTTCTAAACATAATTTTTGTTAATTGACTCATTCCATCCTCTTAATAGTCTGTGAGATGGATACGTTTTTTAACACCGTTTTTTCAGATAAAGAAACTGAGGCAGAAAGAAGTAATTAGTTTTAAATCACACATATAGTTAATGATGGAACCTGAATTCTAATCCAAGCAATCTAGCCCCAAAGTCTACCACATGTTTTGTTATAGGAATAATGATAGATGATATATTGGCTCTGCTTTCAAACAGTCTAAGCTCTAGAAAGGAGGAATGGGGGTTTGCTAATGTGTAGTACCCAGCAGAAAACCTCAAAGGATACAGAAGAGGTGACAGCAAGCAGATGTCAAAGATAATGTTGCCTTCAGGGGGCATACATTCTCCCCAAGGATAAGGAAGGGAATGTCAACAAATACAAATATATAAACACTTAAGCCATGGAATGTGTTAGATTTTATGTCAGCATTATGGAGCAATCATAGTGGAAGCACAGGGGAGAATGTAGCCAATCTTGTAGCAGGTATAGAAAAGAGTAGAAAAAGGTTTCCTAGTCTTGAAAGAAGAGTAAGTGATTCCCAGTTGACTGAGAGAGTAAAGGCACATAGGCAATGGGAAAAGTCAAGAAAAATGACTTCTAAGAAGAAATTAACAAGTCTGATGGAGCACGAGATGGCCAGGCATTTCTGAGAATAGCAGGAATTTCAATTTACTGGAGCACAGAAGGTGGGGTAGACATCTATTTCAATGCAAAACCTCAATCTGTGGAAAAGAAGATCACTAAGGGAAAGAAATAGATGAAGTGCTGTTTACATTTCCTCTATGAAAATCCTCAGCCAATCACAAACTCTTTCTATAAAAGGAGGGGGGGGTAGTTAAAACATGACCCTTAATAATAGACACTACTATGGAATTATTTATTCATTCATTCAGCCATTTAGTCTTTCCAAACTACTAAGGATCACTCACTACGCTCAAGGCAGTGTGCTAGAAAGCTTAAGACATACAAAGGTGGACGATGAGTTGGATCTGTCCTGTAGACACTCAAAGCCTTGTGGGCACAGCTATGGCATACTGGCCAGCATCCATTCTGATTGATTGGTACCCATGCAGAACTGCTTGTTAAGTATTTTGAATATCAGTCCTGCTCAAAGGCAAATTGGCTTATACAGTAGTGTACTTCATACACTAACTTGTCCATAAATCTCTGATGGCTGATTGCACATTTTTAAGGATTATGTGAATCAGTTGTTAAACACAACCATTATTCAAAATTAAATAACATAAACTTACAATTAAACTCTATATTAGAAAGAAAGAAAATACTCAAAACTCATTACTTTAAAAAAATGTTTTACTATTATCTATGCTCTCGAAGTTATTGTTCATATTTACTATGTTTCTCTTTCCAACTTCATATTAAGGGATCAAGTCTAAAAATAACCATAATAGGAATATTTATATAATGGAAATCATCAAATCTATAACTCAGGATTTTTTTTTTCCTGGGTATCTGGTTGGTAAACATTTACTAGCACACCACTGCTCATTCATAACATAACCGTACAAAGTGTATCACTATGTATTCTAACCAGCCCCAAGTGGGGTTTATCAGTACCCCAACCCATCCTCAGAAAGGAGAAGCTCATGCTCCCCATCCATTTACTAGTAACATAAGCAAGTCTAGCATAATGTTTGCCGCCCACCCTGTGGTAAATTCTACGTTTTCTAGCACAATAATTTTTAACCTTGGTTGCACACTGGAATTGCCTAAAGAGCTTAAAAATTTTTTCAATACCTGGGCCTATCTCTGACCATCTGAATTAGATTATCTATCAGTGAGAAGTGGGCATCCATATTTGAAAAATATGTATATTCCCAAAGTGATTGTAATTGTGCAGCCAAGGCTGAGAAACTGCACCAGAATGTAGAATTAATGTGGGTGCTGCTAGAGTGAGTCATCTCTGTTGTTAGGAGAGAATATATTTCACCTCCCACAAAGTAAGCATGGGGAGAAGCAGGTGGCTGCTAGAAACTGAACCAGAGGTTGTGCTTAAAAAACAGTGGTAAAACCAGGGGCTTTTGTTGATTGTTCCAACATCCTCTTTTCCCCCAGCCAAGAATAACGCTCTTTCACAACAACTTTTTGTTCAATTAGTGCCCACTGATGCCTCCCTAGACCACAGACTAAGTAAGGGCAACCAGGTCAGAATTCGTTTCGGTACCTGTTTCCTCAAAGACTTATTATCATCTTTCTTTGCTTCTTTCCAGGGAGTCTATTTTAAACCTTTGAAATATAAAAGAATCTAATTTTAACCCATTCATCAGGACAATAGGCCCCCTTCTCTGGTCCTCCCTTTTCTAAGGAAAGATGCCTTTAGTCGTTCCAAGGTACTTTTCTTTTCTTTTCTCAGGGGAAATGTTTTTGGTGAATCCCAGGAAGCTTTATGGTCTTTTTCTTCTGAAGAAAAATAACACAAACTAATCTCTATAAGGAAAGTTATTTTACAATGTAGAAAATATAAAAGTTACATTTATGTGTCTCCATCTCTCTCCACCTTCAAACCACCATTCATTCACCTGTCACACTAGTTTCTTACACATATGTATTTGTACATCACCACTTAAAAAAATCTCTTTCCTTGTGGTGGACAAACTTTAAGGTGACTGTCATGATCCCCACTTCCTGATGTTTACAATTTTATGTAATCTCATCCCCTTGAGTGTCCATGGAAACTGTGACTTGCTTCTAACTGATAGAATGTGCCCAAAGTGATGAGATGTCACTCTCATAATTACATTATGTTATATAAAAGTCCATCTTGCTCACAACTTATTCCAGCCTCTCTCTCTCTCCTTGTGGATTTTGAAGAGGTAAGGGACTGAATGCTGCCAACAACCACCCAGGCAGGGCAGAATCTGCTTCCCTAGTCAAATCTCCCCATGAGAACCCAACCCACTCTGACATATTGACTGTGGTCTTTTGAGACTCTAACCAGAGAATCCAGCTAAGCCATGCCTAGATTTCTGGCCTGTGAGGTCATAAAGAAACATTTCGTTAACCTAGTAAGTTTGTAGTAATTTGTTATGTAACGTATTATACAAAAATAATACAGTCGTGCTTCGCATAACGACAGACACACCTTCTGACAAATGCTTGGTTGTGTGAACATCATAGAATGTGCTTACAGAAACCTAGACAGTACAGCCTACTACACACCTAGGCTATATGGCACTAACCTTATGGGACTACCATTGTATATGGGGTCCATCAGTGACTGAAATGTCATTATGAGGTGCATTTCTGTTCTGTCACTTTTAAAATAATTTTTTAACTCTTCAATGTGACATCCAAAGCCTTAAATAATTCATCTCAACATCTCTTTCTAGCTTTCTCTCCCCAGTCAACTGATCCAAGTACCCACAAAACTCCCGTGCACGTTTATACTTCCATTCCCTTGCTCTTGTTTTTCCCTCTGCTCAGAATGAGCTTCCCACTTTTTGTTTTTTAACATAGAGAGCAACCATTTATCCTTGGAAGCCAAATATAATAACCACCTCTATGCTATCTATAAAAACACCTACCATCTATTGTCCTCTCAAGGTCAACTTGATTGACTTCTTTTTTGTGTGTTCTTAACATTTTCTCCATAACTCCTTTATAGTGCTTATCATGTTGTATCAGGGTCACTTGTTGTGGGGTGTTTTTTCCTGCTGTATGTGAATTTCCTGAGAATGAGCACTGTGTACTATTTATCTTTACATCCCCAGAACCTGGAATAGTACCTTAACATATAGCTGGCATCCAGAAATCTGTGTTAAATTGAATCAAACTGAATTGATACTCCCATAGGTAAAGAGTTTCAGTGTTTGGCACATCATAGGCACAATCAGTTTTTAAATGAGTTTTCTGTGTGTAATTACTTATATTTTTTAACAACATTATCTAAGCTAGAAAATAATCACTGGGGACAGTGGGCTGCTTTAATGAAATAGGGTCAAAAAGGCTGTAGAAATTACCTAGTGGATTTGCTGAAAACATTAGGGGCTGGAAATTCCATTTCATAATTATATGGTGCTTAGAGGAGAGTTGAATAAATATATGGAATCATAACATTAGGATGCAGAAGAAAATGAGCCAACTAAGAACCTGACAGAGAAATGCATGTAACTGTTTTTAATAAGAAGGCAATATGTTGAGAATCAAGCCAAAGAAATGAAAAGTTCAATTCCAATTAGTAATACAACTCAGCATTCTACAATATACTAGCTACCAAAGTAATTTGGGATTAAGGGTTGGTGACCCATAGAATGACTTGGCAATATGGTAGTATAATATAAATTCATTGTAGGAAGTGAAAGTAGAATCTAGAGAAAAGGATATTAAGTATATTAAGATGCTGGATATAATACTTCAAATCACATAAAGACTGAAGGCTAATGTATTTGAACTATGGGTATTGATCTCTCCAAGGTTTAAGAAGCTTTTCATTGAAAGTAGAAGAAAAGAATGTCACATACACTTGAATATCTGGGTCAATCCTAATTCAAGTGTTGTAAATAATTTATAGCAAATAAGATGAGGAATGGCTAGAAACTCCCAGAATGTTGCCAGTTTTTATTCTCTAAATTTTCAGTCATATGTTTCCCCAGAATGTCTGTTGGAAGTCCAGTAGCTCTGATTAACATCAACATAAGATTTGTTGAAATGGAAAACTCTAAAATGCTTGCTGCTTTTCTCAGAGAGGAGTGTCTCTCTGATTTAATCCTGAAATGAACAGAGACTCCAACCTGTTCTGAAGCCTCAGCCAAAACATTCATTTCTGAGTCCTATAACTTGCTGGATGAATCGTCCTGGGCAAGTTTTAAAAATCTCTAAATTTCAGCCTTCTCATATGAAAAAGAATAATGATAACTTCTTGTACTGTGACTATTCATGGACACCTAATATCTTAGTTTGAATATCAAATAAGCCTAACACAGCCTGCTATGTGCTAGATGCTTCAGATATATCTGTTCTTTCTCCTTTCCTTGTCTACTAGATTCTTGAGGGAACTGTATTGAGATTGGGGTTTACTATTAAACTCAAGGTTTATAAAGGTCCTGGCCTCAAATGTTTAGGTTGACTCTACTCTCACGTTTTCCATGCATCCTAGGACTGAGCTGTCTTTTCTTCCATTTCTGCTTACATTTATCTTTTGTGACTAGTGCATTGCATCCTGGGAAAATGCTGTTATTTTGTTAAATTCTCTTTCTGAGTGACTAGAGGGTGGTGGTAAAAATTTAAACTGAGTTGCAGTATTGTCAATTTTTAGGTCCCATAACTGGCAGCCAAGCTAAAACAAGAAATTCTCTAGGTTCTATTTTTCTTTCTTTCTAGGTCTGTATCTCTCTGCTAAACTTGTGATGTTTTGTAGAAAGCAGACTGGATCAGGAACAATAAAGAATCTTCAAATGCTGCACAATTTGACACTGAGAGTATGGTTCTCATTTGAACTAGTGACCCAGAAGTGATGATTTTGTGTGTGCCAGGAACTCTTTATTTATCATCAAACACAAAATAAAATAACACTAACAGTGTGGGTTCTTCTGTGTGTTTTTTTTTTTAACTCCTCAAGGAACAGAAGGTAGAGAAGATAGCTGTCAGTTTAATTTTATTTGTTATTTTTAAAACACCACACAGAATGTTAAGTTGAATTTTTTAATTCAAAAAAAAATTTATTTTATTTCAAAGAATTATTTTTTGGAACAGGACAATGATTTTTACAGGTCCAGTTCTTTCTTATCCTCACTCAAGACAGTCAAATTATAACATAACTCATTTATTTAGCTAACACCGAATTGCTTTACTTAAGATATAGAATTCTTAAAACTTATAAAAATTCAACTAGTTTACCTATGCTATTATGTTTAATCAGCTTTGATTTTATTAACAATTTTAATGGTGTTTTAAATGAATTAAAAATTAATGATAAATTAACGAGAATTAATTATTCTCATTGGTGAGGTTTCTGACACATTCTAGAGTAAAAAAGAAGAGCATGAGGTTCATTTCGCTTGATGTGGCAGCATGAAAAATCCAGAAAGAACACTCACTTTAGATTAAGAAGACCTTGGTTCTTCTGCCTCCACCATTACTGTCTGTGCAATTTTGGTCAACCCACTTCAACTTTGTAAAAACTGACATGTTAATTGCAACCCTGTCTACCTCACATGATTTTTGCAAATATAAAAATATGATATATACAAATACACTTTAAATTTCAATGTGTATAAAATTTAAATGATTATTTTTATGATTTTTCCAGTTATAGGCTCAAATTACATTCATTATGGTGTATTTTAACAACCAAATTTTTACTTCACAAATTGAAATCTAACTAGATATCTGCAGAGCATGATGGACATTTGGATTTATTTGGTAGATTTATTTGATTTATCTATATAAGTGTACTCGTGATAAGTGCCATTTTTACCATACATTGAAAAAAGATAAAATGTGGGAAGACTATGAAATATTGTATGACATATAACCAACATTTCATATCTGTTGCTTTATTTTCCCTTCCTATTATTTATCTAGCATTTACCCCTCTTATCCGTAAATCCAATATTAATGGTGCATATATGTGTCTCCTGGAGCTAATGGAATGGTGCTAGGGAAACACTATATCCTTCAAATATAATACAGTATTGGTACTACTCCAATAATAATAAGATACATTCACATAATGATTTTATAGCATTCAAAGTACTTGAATCTGGTCTTTATAATCACTCTAAATGAAGAAGTTGAGACTCAGAAGGTGTATCAGTTATCTAGGGTCAATCAGTTAATTGATAGGCATATTTGATAGATACAGATTGATAACCATGTTTTTAGTCCACCTTTGGATTAGTAAAATCTCAAATATTCATTTATTCATCTATTGTAGACAGCAAGTCTGAACTATTAACCTAATAAAACATCAGCCAATGTGTTGTACTACGAACTACTGGTGAAGAACATTCACTGAAAGGATGGGTTTTCATAAACAATCTATGGTATCCATCTTTTCAAGTCACATGTAGTACTTTGAAACTCATTGAGTTTCTTAATAGAAATGTGTTGAGAACTTAGAACTTTGCTACTTTCTTGTTAGGATATAAAGATAATCCATCCTCAAATAATATAATTTAGCTGATTCAAAACAAGAAATATATTGAAACTGCTCAACTCGAGGTGGCATAAGCTAAGTACCAAAATAAATGGTCTAGACAAAAGTACATAGGATGCTATAGATGAAAGCCTGCATCCTTTTTTGGTCTGGCACTTGAAAGAAGATATTCTTGTACATACTTCTATCTATGAGTATGACTAAATTTTTAACAGATTACATCATGCATAAAGTGTATAGAAATTTCAGAAAGCCATCTGTAATTCATCTCTCTTTTTCTCTCTTCCAAGATTCTGTATACACAAGTATATCAGAATTCCATCACTGAAAACCACTGCCTTAGGTGTCTAATTAGGTAGAATGAAAGGTTTTGGAAGGTTTAGTGAAGTAGACAGACTTCATATTGTATAGGATTTAGACGAATTGGAAACACAGTGTGAGATGCTCTACATATAAGATCAGCTTTCACAAAATTGTATGAGTAGTGAGGGTGAGTGCTGACTTGTCCAATATTGATATCTTATAGGATGACCTTTCAGAGAAAGACAGATGGCCTCATAAAGTGAAAAATCTTTTGTCAGTTGAAAATACCCCAGGGAGACTATATGAGTAAGTACGTAAGGCAGTCAACTTGGTGAAATATTGAGCGATCAGATCAGTGTTAGAAACCACTTTTAAGCCATGCCATGTCACCACAACCACAAAGCTTGGAGTGAAGACCTGGTCAAGCCAGAGAAGGGTTAGTTATCCCAGGTATGAATGATGTGTCAACAGAATAGTTATACAAGTGTTGAATTGTCATAAGAGGATTTCTCTCTAGCTCCTGATTACATCAGGAAAGGAGCTGATGCTTCTCTCATTGTAAATCATATGGCTGTAACACCCATCCCTGTTCAATTACCGTATGCTGCCACAGAATGCAATAGGCAACAGGAAACCATGCAACCGCTCAAATCTCGTTGAGTTTTCTCCCAATAAACACCATTCTAGGACTGTTACTGGCATTGCCTTGTCATTCACCCTTGTTTGTTTAACTGTAAGTAATAAAAATGGTAGACTTCAAGAATGGATGGGAAATTCATTTTGGAGGACAGATTTGCTGTTTGGTGACACAGAAAAGTTTGCATATAAAGTGACTCAGTAAGTCATTGTTTATTATGAATTTGGGCTACAGGTTCATGTAAGGATCAGCCTGTTGTCACGAATTGTCGTGGTTGGACCTCTCACACGCACTTTATTTAACAGCAAACCTTAAGACAGACAATTTCCCTTTCAGTTCTTGTGGGGGGGGGGGGGCGGTGAGGGGTCTTTACGGTGGGATTCCAGCTTTGTAAACGGTATCATTTTGAAGTTACTAAGTAATGTGTACCCTGGCCTTTTTCTCCTTTCTCCTACAACTTTAATCTATAAAAACTGAAAAACTGGTTCACTAAGTCTCTAATATATATCTCTCCCTATGTTCTAGTCTGCTGCTTTGCCCCTCATTGGGTTTCTAATTTAAATCATTATATTTTACATGTAAAAATTTTATTTGGTTAATATTGCAAATCTGCACAATAAAATTTTATCATTTCATGTTTTCTGTCCATATTTTCAAGTTTGTGTTTTATTTCCCTAAATAGTAGTAAGCATAGGTTTTAAAAATACTTGTCTGTACTCTCTGTAGGTCTGATTCTGTTGCCTTGATGGAGGGGTGGCTATTTCTTACTCACGGTGACTAGTTTTTTGGTGCTAAAAGATTTTAGGTACTGGCTACTCAATTTTATTAGACAATTATTTGGGAAAATTCTTTGTGGCCTGGGATCATGGTGGGTTCCTCTAGAGAGCATTTTTTGCTTTTTCCAGGAATTTTGGGCATATCCATCCAGGGACCATATTAAACCCTATTAACACTTCGAGAAGTCTGGGAGTTCATAGATGGTATGAATTGTTTGTAAGTGGTATGGGTTGCAAATCCGTGTGAGGACTGGCTCTCAGAGGTAGGTCTTTTCCACCACTGCTCTCCTCAGCAACCAAGCATATATACTATATGTCTTAATTTCTTACTTATAAGTGAGAATGACATAAACAGATTTGACAACAAACACAACTAATTCACCGTAGGTATTCAACTCAACTGATACTGGAATCAGTCATTAAGATTTACAAAGTTTGTGAAGTGTAACTTCACAACTCAGCACGTCAGGTGAGTTGAAGTAAGAGAATTTTTCCTATATTTTAGTTTAGCCAGATTCCAGGGGAACTGAGGTAAAATTACAGGATCGAAGAATGAATAGTTTGATTGGGAAGCAAATCATAAAATACCTGAATTTTCAGGTTAAGAATTATGGATGTTATTGAGTTGGTTATGGAAAATCACTAAAGCTTGTATAGTTGTTGTTTTGTTTTGTTTTGTTTTTGAGGAAGACTAGCCCTGAGCTCACATCCCTGCCCGTCTTCCTCTACTTTGTATGTGGGATGCCTGTCACAGCATGGCTTAATTAGCACTGCTTAGGTCTGCGTCTGGGATCCAAATGGGCAAACCCTGGCCTGACAGAGCAGAAGGCATGAGCTTAACCGCTACACTACCTGGCTGGCCCCAAAGCTTGTGTAGTTTTTTGTTTTAGTATTGGAGTAAAATGAGAGCTATTCCTAAGATTATTCCACCAACAATGGATAGAAATGTTTTAATTATTTATGGAAATCTGGAGATAAGGCTTAGTAGAGTTCTACTATAGTAAATCAGGTGAGAAAGAGTTTGAACTAAGGTAACGATTCTGAGAACGAATAGGAGGAGCCAATATGAGAATCACTGCAGGGCTTGAATAAGGAGACTTAACAAATGCTGGTACCGGGGGAGGGAATGTCAGAGCTAAATAGGATCCATCGTCAGTGACAAACCATGGCTTTAATCACAAAGTGTCACTCAGTCCATCAAAACCTCTGTGTTATCAACTTGTCAAGATTAAAGGCAACTACATGAGACTAAGTGATAATAGATTAACAATTGTTTTGAAGCAATGAATTATTTCTAAAAGTCTGGGAGTAGAAACATCAAGACAGGATCTATTTTCTGTTTTCCAATGTCGTATTTTCATATATATGTATACATACAAGCATATATATTTCAGCATGAAGATAAACAAAGTCTTTTAATTTGATGTTTATTCCATTTACTTAATTAGCAATTTGTTAGCAAACACTAAGTGTACATAAACATTATGAAATAAAGGGTAGAAGTCTGTATGAGGAAAAATCTAGGCAGACACATAAATTTCCTCGATTGCATTTGTAAAGTTTTGAATTGTTACTATGATTGCTTTTACCTCCACTCAACCTGTAAAGAAAAGATTTGGATATACCGATTAAAACTTCTTACAGGATAAAGACGGAGCAAAAAATAACCTTAAAAAAATACCATAAAATTTCTCCCTACTTAGTAAAACAGCTGCTGTTCCTGGCTACTTCAGTTTATGGTTGAATAAAAATTAAATACATGATACCCTGAAGAAAATTTTTCAATTACATAAAATGAATAAACCATGATGACAGAATGAACTGCCAACACTTACCACAGCAATACATGGACAAAATAAATTATTTATATCATTTTATTGTCTTCCATCTTTATTTTAAGACAGAGCCTGGAATTAAGCAATATGAGAAGCTGAATATTTTTTATACTGACTATTAATTATGTGACAATCAACCTAGCCATAAGTGGCAAGGCAAACAGATTGAATCTATGCTCTTTGTACCTTTGTTTTTTCTTTTGTACTTACCTTCTATATGACTTGTGACAACCTAGGAAAAGCCAAGTGATTATCCTTACTAACCTTAAAGATAGTAATACTGAATGAATGTGAGTCAGATATATTTAATATTTGCATGTTATATGCAATCATGAGATTTATTTTCATCCTATAAAAGGCCTCTTCTTTGTTCTACAACTTCAGCCTAACTGTAGTTTAGGTTGTCTTCTTCTGAAAATAGATTATTTTGTCTTGTTTCAGTAAATTCATCATAGCAGTTGTGTGCTCTAATACTTTTAGTGCAATACTAAATACTTTTAATTACTGTCTGATTTGTAACCTCAATCTCAGAATTTTCTCTCCTAGTGGGTATTTTCCTTCGTGTTGTTATTATTTTGCACGTTAACATTGCCTCTGCTTTCTTGAGTGATGGCTTATCTAGGGAGTGGAAGAATTGTGAAGCTAGTTATTGTTTGGGTTTCCCCCCCACTCTCAACTACTGTTGGTATAAACATCTTATCCACGCCTAGTGTGGGAGCCTTTAGAGGAGGAGACTTGTCTATTGTCTTTCTTTCATTTGGTACAAATAACAGTTGTCTGGTGATTTGGGCATATCTGGCACATATGGTTTTCTTGGGCAGCGTCTAATTTCTCTTCAGCAGTTCATAAGGATGCACAGGAGGCAGACTCATTTCCCTTCATCTTCCACTGGTACCCCCGCAATGCCTTATCACCTTCCTGGATATAATACTCAGCCTTGGGGAAGCCGACATCAAGGACAACCACGGGTTCCTTCCTCAACCAGCCACATCCTCCTTCTTGCAGAGCAGCAAGATCCAGCTGGGTGCTCCTGTGCACTCCCATTGCAGAGCTGGGCTAGGGATGACGCCATAATCTTCTTTCTAGCATAATACACTATGGCCTTTTCATAGTTAACAAAGGGCAGTTTAGCAAGTGTCAAGCTTAAAAAATTCCTCGGTGAAAAGTGAGGACAAATTCTACAACTTTTTTTCAGATTCACCCAAATCATCAAGGGACATATATCAAGTATCTTTCATCCTATTGTATTGGAGGAGTGAGAAGCAGGTTAGACAATGCATCTTAAGCCACCAAGAAAGCTAACTGTCTCATTGAGGATTCTGTGATACCATTTTCACTGCAAATAGGTTGAAAACAATCCAATTTTTCAGTTTGATCAAACGCCGCTGTTATTGATGCTGCTCTTATTGAAAACCTGCAATGATTTGATGCGGAGAGAGTATGAAGAAAGGAAAGTATTTGGGTGGCTTTATTTAACATGTAGCACCATGTCACAAATGCTTATGGAATCAGTATATATTCAGCTACATTCTGTATTCATGTAATCTATAATTACATTAAAATTGTCCTCTACTTCCTTAAAGTATCATAACATTTCTGTGGTATAAATCAATACTATGGTTTTCACAAATCTGTACTTTACATTAGTTAAAAAGATATAGCTATCATTTGCCCAGTTTTCTTACTAAACATATTTCAAAGTTCACGCTGGGTGCCTGCCAAGTTATTTTCGAGATTCTGATTATTAGTTCATATTTGAATTTATATTATCCTTCATCCTGACCTTTGCCATAAGAAGCAGATTTGGAGAAGTCTAGTTTGTTAAATCCCATTTTTTCTTATTTAATACCTCAAATAGATATTGCTTCCTGAAAATTGCTGATCTTACTTTTGGAAGGAAATGTGAAAGATTCAAGGTCACCTTGGGAAATCCAGAAAAATTGTTTGATAATTTTCTACATGCAATTTAAAATATCCATGGTTCACAATGCTAAGTACATGACCTTTGTGTCACTTTTAAGCTCCTGTAATCATTTTGTCAAATTTATCATATACACTGGGTATATACATATATACCATGGTAGATTCATGTATAATTTATGATATTAATCAATTAAATCTGTAAATCAAAGGAATTTTTTCAATAATTTTATAGTTCTAGAAAAAGAGATCACTTAACCCTGACATTCTAGATAATTCATTATTTGAATCAATTTAAAAATAATATAAGATTTGTCAGTAAAAAATACATTGTCATTTTATATAAAACAAATGGGCAGGAGTGAGATTAGCTATTTATGTACCTCCCACAAAGGCATTTTCTCACTTCTGCCATTGTCCTGAAGCCCCTGATTTTAACGCCTCCATAACTCCAATCCCAGTATCAACAATCTTCCACATGGCACTCCTGTTACCACCTATGTCACATAACAAATGAGAAATATGGAGTGTGTTGGCTTTGGCAGTCATAGAAACTCCCAGTTCAGGTCTTTCTCACGTTGGCTGTAAATCAGAATTGTATATCCAATGTCTGAAAAATCATCCAAAATTGGAAAATAAGGCAAACAAGTGGATGATATATCCTGTCAGTGTTATACTAGTGCAAAGAGCACTGAAAATGATTTAGGGGAATGTACTTAGTTTGACTCACCATTTGCTATTGAATAACCTCTCAGATATGTTGAACTTACATGTTAGCTTGTAGATTTTTGTCCAGAGGGAATAAAAATAACTTCTATCCTGTGGGACACATACCCTTAGAGGTTGTGTTTCAGAGCCTTGGTGGATAGTAACCAATTTTGTAACTTACCCAGTGACCCTATCATCTTATAAATAGCCTAGCCTCACAGATGCTCTTGACTCAGTCACATTGGCATTTTACTGAAACTATCGTGAATTTATGAGTTAAGGGAAATTTTAACGTGTTTTGTTTTTCTATATTTGCCTAAAAGTAATTAGGTTAGGCTATTTGAAAGTCATCGTTTAAGAACAGCTTTTGAAATAGTGGATTTCTGAGCCACATTACAAGCTTCCACGTTTGAAGACCAGTACTCCAAAGTCCATAGATTTTCCAGTATAACATTAAAGAAAACTCAGCAAAATGAAGTCTATGAAGGTTGTGTTCTGTGTTCTTCTATTAGTATCTAGTTGATACCTTAGCCTTGTTAAAGTCTTCGTATAGGACGCCTTTCCTCATCTTCAGGACTCATCCAAATATTGCCCCCTCTGAGTCTTCTCTTATTCCCAGCAACCCGAAACTCAGGAAGAATTTGTTTCCTTCCTCTTGCAATCTGATGGCTATTTTACTCACATCTCTATTGTATTGTAAATTTAGTTTGTGTGTCACTCTCATTAAACTCTCATTTACTTGGGCAGAGATCCTGTCTTAGTCATTTGTGTTCAGCTGGCTCCTAATTCATTGGCAAGAAGAGAATGTGTATTCAGTGAAAGTATACTAACCCAGTAACAGACAAATGAATGACTAATGAAAGAATAAGTTAACAATAGAAAGGATCAAATCATCATATCAGCAGTAAAACAAATAAGCCAACTGATAAAAAGAGAGTTGAGGTTGTGTTGCAAGGGGGTAGAATGGAAAACAAGACAATAAATGGCTAAACCAGGAATGGACGTGCATACAGGATTATTATATCTTTCAATTAGAGGAACTGAATTTAGTTTCTTTATGTCAGGTTCTAAAAGCTTTTCCTTTGTGAAAATATAAAAGTTTTTATCTAAATAAATTGTTTAATGGTCAACATACTATATACAGTTTTGCTGTATAACATTGTTTATAAATCTTAAAGCATGTGCAATTAAACAATATATGTGCTCCTTACTACCTAGTAAGATTTGGTAAGAAAATAATTTTGAGTTATACTACAGTTTGGAGTGTATGAAGAATTACATTTCTCAATTTAACTCCTATACGGAATAAAACATCCATGTTTTTCATCCCTCTCTTGAGGGAATATTTCAGATTCACTGAAAAAATACAAGATAAAAGAAATAGACAAACTTTTTTGTAGAATTTTTTCAAAGGAAAATTTATTTTTGAAAGTATGAGTTTTTTTAAAGTTCATGTGAATTGCATTCCCTTTCTGTGTCAGAGTCCCGACCTGCTCCTGTGTTGTGTCTTACTTTTTTTTCCAGCCCTTTCTGCTTTCCTTTCATCTCTTTCCTTGTTAAGTTGTGTCTTCTGTGCAGGATTAGACCTGAAGGTTTTAACGTTTTTTCAGTTTTTCTTAAATCAAGTGTGGTTGCAATCAGGTAAGCGTTTGGAGAGGTAAGGAACAGAAAGAAAAGAGTAAAGGGAAGGGCATGCTGAGAAGAAAGACCAAGACAGGAGCAGAGAGAAGGTGAAGCTCTGCTAGCAATTAACACAGGGTGTCCTCTTCTGTTCAAGATCTAGAGAAATATTTGGTGGAATGACTCATAAGCTACCTCTGAACTCCTTTTTTATTTATCTACTTTTCTTGCATAAAAAAGTCTCAGTTAATGGGACGACCACATTTAGAGATTTGAACTCTGCTTTAGAAGTAATAATGACCTAGCCCAAAACTTTTAGAAATAACTCGAAAAGAACAAAAGAATCTCTGAAAAATTCTGCAGTGAGCTTTAATTAGATAAATCTTCAAAACGTCGTTTTTCTAAACTGTACAATGGACAGGTAACTAAATATTAATGCTGTAGATTGAACGTGCATCTTCATTTTCCATTTTTTTCTTATTCGTATGCAGTAACCTTAAACTGTTTGATTTCATCCAATCTTTTTTTGTTTGTTTGTTTAATGAGAGAGGAAAGGAACGCATCTTAGCTTTACTTTGTAAAATCCAGCTCCTGGCCCATCAACCCTTCCCAGTTCTGTTAAACTTGCGATTGGTAGACAAGATTGCAACAATTCCTCCGACCCTCCTCTTCAGAAGGTGGCAATTTAATTAATAATTAAAGAAAAGGGATCTGATCCTACTTTCACCTTGATAATCAGATGCACTCTGGGAGGTCTATTAGAGTAAGTCTTCAGTGGGCTGATTAGGATAATATTGAGACAGGAAATTTTAAAATGCTCTACTTAGAAATGGGTTAGGAGAAAGAGGAAATATATTTCTTTATTGAGGGAAACAAAAGAACCTTAATCAAGAGTTGTTTTTCCTGCTCCTCCATGAAGAATAACTTGCGAACTTCACCAGCAATTAAATCAATTTGATTCTTTGTTTTCTTTTTAACTTTTGTATATATGTTGCAAACCTAGCTCTAAAAATCTATGTGAAAACTACCCTTATAGAAAACAATTTAACTAAATCCTGTAAACTGTGATACTAGAGAAGAAGCACAAAAATAGGGAAGGCAGGATGGTTGGGAAGTTGGTATATTACCTAGAACCTTTCCTCCTTTTCTTCTCTCTGCCTGGAAAGATCGTTGCTACCAATTGTTAAATTGAACTGGTTAGATAATATCTGTGTTTCAATTACCCCTGTTAGTTCTGGTCCTCATTAGTATAGAGATAGTAGATCCTTTGATTAGGCTTATTAACACATTTGGATCTTCCAAATAAATGTTGAACTTCCATGATAGTTTGTGATTGTCCTGAGACAAGCTTAATCTCCTCTACCATGGGCCGGCTTGTGAGAAGAAGCACGTAGTGAGCAATCCCAGCTCACTGTCTAGCATCTGCAGCTCGCTGTGGCTTCATTTTATTCTGCTTGTTCTGTGCACAGTAACATGTGTAGTGATAGAATCTCATAGTTTTATGGGAAAGTGGACCCCCAGAGAAAACCAACCACTTTTTCTGTGTTTAAAAGTGAAGAAATCTTAAGAATAAAAGGATATTTTTAATTTAGATAAGAGGAGTTTCGGAAAAATTAGAAGTAGAATATTGTGTTTGGCATTGCTCTGATATGGAATGACAAACATTCCATAAGTTTTATATGCAAACAAAAGACGAGAGAGAGAGGGAAAGAGAACGCTTGCAAAACTACCTTTTACTTAAAACAACAAAATTTTTTTCAGTCTGGTGAGAAAAACTTCTATTGAAATTTGAAAAGCAAGAATGGTTGCATGAGATTTATAAATAATTTTGGTTCTATATTTATAGAATATTTAATTGTCTAGAAGAATGACAATACTTTCAGTTAAGCTTCATGTCATAGAGGAAATAGCATAATTTTTAAATAGTCTTCATAGATTTAGGGCTTTAATCAGGAATACAGCCTTTGTGTCTGCCAAGTATTTACTGTATGTATACATGTATGCATGTATTTTAATAAAAGATAATAATTTAACCACAGATATTTGCCCTAAGGTTTTAAAATCTATACAGATGATATTTCCCTGCCCTATCAGTTTCTCTAGAGTCTTTGATTTTTCTTTGTTTGCTTGATTATCTTAGCAGCCTTCTCTATTTTATTGTATGAGTCCTTGCACTTGCTAATAATACTACTTAAGTATTTCTCGATTGAGATATATCCAATGAAAACTTCACAGTGAATTCAGATATTTTAAAATAAACTCGCATTTTATCACAACTGTAAATATGTTGGCAAACAAGAGTATACTGTTCAATAGTATATTGGGCAAAGACTAACTTTGTTCAAATTGCAAAGCCATGGGCTCCTTCTAAAAGCTGTTTAGATTCCCCTAGATATCTATTGTTTGGGAAAATAAACAAATAAATCATCCCAGTTCTGTCATTTGATTAATAGAATTGGTTGGCAATTTTATGTTACTTTGCCTGTATTCTAGCGGGCAAGTCTCTGCACTATGTAGTTGTGAGTTGGTAAAAACCTATTAAAGAGCTAATGCCTGTTATACCATGAACTGCTGAAAAGATGTGAGAGCAGCAGGTAGAGGAGCTGGCACAGCTTTAAGCCACATTCTAAAAGATATGCACAGCAGCCAATGTGAAAGTCCTTTTCCCATCATGCCGTTCACCAAGAAACTGGGTTGAGCTGCTTTAATCATCTCCACAAAGTCTTGCTGCTACAGAAGTGGTTAATCTGTGAACCCTCAACATCTGAGGTGGACTATGCTCACCTTCCCTTCAGGATTTTTTTGTTATAGTATTATTTTCACTTCAAAGGTTCTTGAGTGGTTTTTCTGCCCCAAGCAATCTTCAAGCGAAAAAATATCTTAAGGTTTTCCTCCATAGATTTATAATGGGACATTTATTTATATTCATGAATAAAAAGGAAAAATCTTGAACTGAATGTACATTTTTATTCAAATGCAATTATAAAATTTTAGGATCTCTAAAGATAATCTTATATATATATATAACAATATCATGAGCACACAATAATACAAATTACTATATTGTTGAGCCACACATAAAGACTGCATGTGTGTGTGCATGCTCGTTTTTACATACCACAAATAATACTGCAGTAATTGCTGAATGTTTCCACAATAACATTCATATGCTTCTGTTTGTATTTTTAAATTTCCGTAGTAAAAAAGTATCGACTTTCCTTATCAACCAATTCGATGCAATTTTAAGCAATAATATATATTTTTGAAAGATACCAAGGCATCATGAAAAAATATCTTCTTATTCTCACTGCTGAACAGGCCTATGAACTATAAAAGTTTAGACGTTCAGAAACACTTAAGGTTAAATGAATGAACCAAATGAAAGTGTTCTAGGAGGGTATGAAGATGGCAGAGGCTAATGATGAATAAATCACAAAATAGTTTAATAAATTATAAACAGCAGATGTGAATATTAATATTTTTATTAATTGATTTATTTGATCACCTGTATGACTGGTATGTTTAACCCAAACTGGTTTCTGATAAGACCACCAAAATCTTAATTAAATTAGGCTTTTAGACAACTATTAAGTGTATCTAATTTCTAGTATAGCTTACAATTCTCAAAAGGAAGTTTATACATAGAGATTTTAAAGCAGGACAGGAAGACACCAAAATGAAAATAGTTAAAAATTATTCTGGTAAATCTCACAGATTAGAAAGTTATATGGGATTATTTACATAAAATATGCAAAGACAAAAATAAGACAAAATCTTATGTAAAGAATATTTAAAGAGGGACAATTTGAATCCTTGAGGAAACTGCCTTAATTTCTTTCAGAAAATCCACTCCATACTCAAATAATAATACTGACATTAAATAAAGATTCACCAACAAATCATTTATAAAGTTGTTTGTTTCTTCAAAGAATATTATTTTACTTGTGACACTGAAAGAAGAAGCATATTTAGGGTAATTGCGTAGAGTGTAATTTTGTACCCGTCTCCTTTAGCTTTAAGACAACATTGAAATATCACTTTCCAAAAAATTAACACACACAAATAATACACATCTGATTTTCTCCAAAACACTGGCACAACATTAGTCATTTGTCTATTAATCCCTTTGGAACACAAACTGGCTAAATAATTTAATTGGTGTAACTAACCTGGAGACCAGGTATAAAGAATTGGGATGTGAGTTAAGTGTTATATTAACGTGAACTAATTATAGCTATTATAGGTGATTGCAACACCTTTATTGTCACCATCTGAAATTGTTTATCAGAGTAATTATCAAATATAAAATGTGTTTATTTCATGAAGTAGGGCTGTAACAAGTGCCACTCTCTGTAAACTAAATCCAGTACATAAAAATCACATTAGGTAGGCAAGTTAGAAAACTGAAACAAAACATGCATGACATCCAGGAATATATTATCTTTAGATATTCTAATGTCATATATCTGTTAGGGAAAATTTTCTGATTTCTTCTTAAATATCCTGTTTATTTATTTAAATAAATTTGATTTTTGTTTGTCATTAAAAAGTAATCATTTTCCGAGTTTCAAAAGTCAAACAAAATAAAATAAATTTTGAGAAATCTGATGCCACCCTTGCCCTATTCATCATATTTCCCGTTCCACCATGAAAAATCACTTTTTTTCTTTATATCTTTGCATGTTTCTTTACACAGACACAAGTATATATTCTTATTTGACCTGTGTTCCCACATACAAAAGTAACATATTATGGATGTTCTAGTGTGATCTCATTTATTCACTTGACAACATATCCTGGAGCTCTACTCATACCATTTCATAGAGAATCTCTTCACTTTTTTATAGTTGTGGTTTTCCATTGTTCAGATGCACTGTAGTTTATTTCAACAGCCTCCTGTTGATGGACCTTTCCCTTTGCACTGAGAAGAAAAATCTGAAATTCTTACCACGGCTTATAAACTGCACTTGATCTGTCACTTCTCTACTTTCTGATCTTATGCCACTTTCCTCCAAGCAGATCATCATTCTTTTCATTTTGGGGGTTATTTTAAACCAGTGTTATTCAGTCCTAAGTCCATATTTAAATTGCCTGGGATACTTTTAAATATGCTAATATATAGATATCTTACAATGCTGAATTCAATGTGCTGATTCAGTGTTTAAGACTTGTATTAGTTTTTCATTGCTTCCATAACAAATGTCTGTAAAACTAGTGGCTTAAAACAACACACACGTATTATCTTACAGGTCTGTAGATCAGAAGTTTGACATGGATCTCACAGGGTTGAAATCAAAGTGTAAGCAGGGCTGTGTTACTTTCTGGAAGCTCTAAGAGAGTATCAATTTGCTTGTCTTTTCCATCTTCTAGGAGCCACTCACATTCCTTGGCACATAGTGCCTTCCCCTACCTTCAAATCCAGCAACACTTTCTCTCTCTAATCATAACTGGGAAGGTCTCCACTTTTAAAGACTCACGGTATTAGGTTGGCCCAATCTGGACAACCTGTTATAATCTCCCCATTTCAAGGTCGTTAATGACATCTGCATAATTCCTTTTGCCATGTAATATTATCTATTCAGAGGCTCTGGGGATTAGGACGTGGCTATCTTTGGTGGAAGCCATTATTCTGCCTGCCACAGAAGTGTTCATTTTATATTCATATATGAGTTTAGTTTGTACTTTTATTTTCTGTACTGAGAAGATTTTGGTATGAAAACTAATTGATAATATTAATTGTGGTAGCTTCAATCTTCTTTATGACTAAGTTTACTTGATAGAAATCATCTGTAATACAGTGTATGCCCAATGACTTTTGCTGGATTGGGGTTGGTGATAAATTTTTCAAAGCATTACATGGTCATCTACTTAACAATATATTTACTTATTTATTTATTTATTTTTAAAAGTCAGCACATGAGCTAACAACAGTTGCCAATCTTCTTTTTTTTTACCCTGCTTTTTCTTTCCAAATCTCCCCAGTACATAGTTGTATATTTCCGTCGTGGGTCCTTCTAGTTGTGGCACGTGGGAAGCCACCTCAATGTGGCTGATGAGGGGTGCCATGTCCGCACGCAGGATCTGAACCAATGAAACCCTGGACTGCCGAAGTAGAGCATACAAACTTAACCACTAGGCCATGGGGCTGGCCCCAGAATATATTTATTGATTGTGGCTACCATTGTACTAAATATATTCAAATCTTTACCCTCATGGAGCTGATATTTTTTGTGGAAGAAATAGACAATAAATAAGATCAACAAGAAAATATGTGATGTTGTGTAGTGATGACTGCTAAGGAGAAAATAAGAGAACAGTAAGATCAGAAGTTATAGGGGACTGTAATTTTAGGCAGAATGACCAGGGAACGTTTCTGAAAAGCTAACTTTTGAGTGAAGTCCTAATGAGGGTGAGGAAATGAGCATATCTTGAGAAGATTGTTCTAACCAGAAGGGCTCTGACGTAGAAGCGGGTGGAATCAAAGGAATAATGGAGAATAATATTCATTTAGAACTCTGTAGGTCATAGGAATGACCTCATCTTTACTTGGAGACACGTGAGTTAACATTAGAAGTATTTGACCAGAAAAGTGAAATGATTTGATTTTAGTTTAACAAGATGATATTGGCTTCTCTGTGACATTACCTTGAAGGTAGACAAGAGTGGAAGAAGAGAAACTATTGAAAACTTTAAGGAGATGATAGCTTAGGCCAGAGGGGCTGGCAATAGGGTGGTAAGATATGATTGAGTTGAATTTTAGGTATACTGTGAAGGTGGGGTCAATGGATTATATGTAGAATATAAGTGAAGAAGGGGAGTCAAAAATGATTGCAAGATCTCAGTCTGAGAAAACACAGAGTAGCAATTCAGTTAATTATGTTAAGAGGGCCTTGAACATTTGGATATCAAGGAGAAAAGTGACACCAGCAAAAAAGACTAAAAGATAGTGAGCAGAGAAAAAAGTAGTTTACTGGAAGCCAAAAAAGAATACTATTTTAAGGGAGAGAGGGACCATTTGTGTTAAATACTGCTGATAAGTTGTATAAGATAAGCACTGAGAATTGAGCTTGGAATTTAGCAACATGTAGCGTTTTGTTAAGCTTACTAATAAAAGTGTCAGTGGAAAAGTGAGAGTAAATCTTGAGTTGAAGCAGATTCAAGAGATAATGGGTAAGAAGAAATTTCATGTTGTATCAGAGAGGGGGAAAATTGTTAAAGCAATGAACAAGAGAGGACCCTGTCTTGGGCGCAAGCGAAGGGGTTGACCTTAGTGAACAGCATGGATAGTGCATCCGTAGTAAAAGGCCAGAACGTAGAGATTATGAGCACAGTTGAAGGTAATTGGGTAGAAATGGTAACACAAGCTCATGAGAGTCCTCCAGCTGCTTCTATTATCATCCTAGTGAAATTATTGCCTGATTATATCTTTATTTTTTGTAGTTATGTTCATTTTATTTTTAGAAAGCCTCCCATGTTAAAAACATTCTCAAATTTATAAAATTATATTTTGAATTTTTGTATAACTTTTTACTTTTTTGGTTTTGCTACTGTATGAACATTCTAACTATGACTATATATATATATATATACACACACACATATGTATATTTCCTTACTTCTTATATTTATTACCCTATTTAGAGATTGCCTATCAGAGGCATTTTAAGGTGAGCCAGTAGAAGATGGTTTTAAACTAAATGTTTTAGATTATCCAGATTACCAACAAGTTTCACACACATAAAGTAAGACATTGACAGACATGGCTGCATTTTTGTCCCTTTGACTCATTGCTCCTGAAACATACCTAATCTCCAGCTAGTCATAAAAGTTGAAATCAGAATTTAAACAGCATGTTAGATGCCCCTAATATTCCTAGATCTTTCTCTCCAAAGCGGGTCTTATTTCAAAAATTCACCATTCACCATCTTCGCTTTTGTTTTGAGACTTTTCATTCCTCAGGATTTTTACTTTGAGAACCCTCTTCAGTAATATGCCAAAAAACAACATTACTATAAGAATAGTCCTCTGTGAATGAGTCACAGGAACTCCTTTCCTCTCATCCTTCTCCTTGTTACTTTTGTCCCATCCTTGTACCTACCTAGCCCTCACTTCCACACTGCAGTTGGTAATGGAGTTATGAGCACTTCTCCCATTGGTCAGTGCCTTGGAAGCCATGGCAAAGAAGTCCTTGCCATGAGTTAGGAAGTCAGCTTGTAATTAGCATGAATTATCAATACCTATGTGCCCCTGCCCTTCGCTGTGGAGTTCAATTCCCTACACGGTAGGAACAATCTGTTCTGGCTTTCACAACACCAATAAAGGGAGCCTGAATCATATCTCATTACAAGGCTCTTTCTTGGCATCACAAATACTATTTCTTTACATGTATTGGCAAAAGCATTACCAAACTTCCCAGTTGGAATAGTCATCTATAGAAGCAGCCAGAAGGTCCAGGGCAAATCAATATGAATAAACACAAACATGCATACACACACGTGCACAGAATGTTTCTACAGTGATTTTTGTTGGTATTCAATTCTCTTTAGTCCAAGGTTTAACTAGCCCCAGGACTGAGGGGATTTAGCTTAAAATAAGGGACCTACAGGTCCAGAAATTATAAAAAAAATTATAAGGAATTATGAGAAAAAATGCTCAAAATAAACCTAACAATAATAAATAATTAACCATGGATGTCTTATTTTCATCAAGCTTTGAAAATAGTGTTTGAATATGATGTAGATTGCTCTCTTCAATTGTATTTAATTTCTCTGTTGACTCTCTGGGCTGCTTCTTCACAATGGAGCTTTGAAACGGAAAGACACTTGCATGCCAGCATATTTGCCCAGCTGTGCTGTAATTGTCCTAAATGTGGGCTGATGGAGGAAAAACAAACAATGAAAGACCTTGTCCTCAACCCAGACACTGGAAATGAGACCAGCCAAAGCAAAAATGACGTTAAGAGTAAAAGCATAACCCATTCCAAACTGAATGAGTAGGCCATTTGTGTTTGAAATGAGACATGCAATCACAAAATGTGCTGAGGTCGACTCTGGTGACTGCAGGTTAAGGCCTAAAATAAAATTTAGAGAGAATTTCAAATTATCTCAACTTTAGTTCCTTCTATGGTCTAGGTTATTTTCATGTTTACTATTGTTATTTTTTATTCTTTAAATTGAAAAATTTAGGGGCATTCTTTAGATGAAAAATAACTTATTCTTTACATTTAAAAATGATTGCAAAGTTTATATTAAATACGGTAGGAAAATAGCTGAGCTATTTCAAGAGATACATTTTCAAAAGATGTAGTTATTTTGCTGAGGCCATATGACCCAAGTAACTGCCCACCCAACACTTCCAAACCATCCTTTAAGTGTTAGCTTCCTTTAAGGCTGCATATTAGAATCACCTTGGGAGTTTAAAAACAAAACCAAAAACCTCTAGGCCTTGTCTCCTCCCCTAGAGATTCTGATTTAATTGGTCTGCCATGCGGCCTAGACATCAGTATTTTTAAACCAGCCCAGATGATGTTTCTCATGTGCAGTATGAATTGAGTGTCACTGCTAGTACATTTGAAGAAACAATTTAAGTCCATCCACATCTCAACTGCTCTCCATATTGCTTTAAACTATTCGGGCCTCTGCTATATAGTTGCTGGATGTTGTCTTAAGTTTCAAGATATCACTTCTAATTGCCAAGTTTTCCTCAACAGAACAGTGTTGTGTAGAAACACCACTTTATCTATTCTTTAGTCCCCCCAAACAAAGGATTATTTGGAGTATCTAAAAGGAATTACACTGTAAAATGAAAAAAGAATGGTCTGTTCCTTGAGGAAAAAAAGATGTGTAAGCTGTTTAGATATATTTGTAGATAAACCTGAATTCTGAATGTTGCTTTCACGTGGTGACTCCATCCCTTTTTCTACGAGAGACTAGTCTTTTTCAAAACCTCTAGAGCATTAATATCTGCTTCCTTCTGATATTTGAATTCCCATCATTAGTTTCCTTCTAGGATCCATTCTTCTACCTTTGCCCCAGGTTTTTTGGGGGATACAATATTCTTCAGAAATATAATGCCCCATAACTAAATAACACAACCACAAGTGACTTCAACAGTTAGAATTAGCTGATTACATAACAGAGACCCAAAATATAGTTGCTTAAATAGTATCATTGTGTATTTCTTTCTCCTATAAATATATGATGTATGACAGCAACAAGGTCTCTGGGACCCAAACTACTTGTAGCTTTGTATTCTCTGTCCTTAGGGTATAGCTTTTAATTTACGGTCCACAATAAAATTCCAATCATCATATTCAGCAGGATGGAAGGAAAGAACCCTTCCTGAACACTGTCTAATAGCACTTCTACTTACATCCAATTTTCGTCTATTTGATCACATTGCCACATCTACAGCCACATCCAAGGAAAGATGGAAAATATAGTCTTTACTGCAAATAATGTGATATCCAGACCAAACAAAATGGGAGTTCTTTGAGGAGGAGAATAGATGCTGACATCAGCAGCTAGGGGTCTTTGCCCCAGAGAATTTAGCACAGCAGTCTAAAGTAAGATTCAGAGTTAAGGTAAGCAAAAGAGTTGAAAGTAGATTTTGGATGCTATAAAATCAATCTCCTTCAAGATATCTCCACGAGAGAGGGGTAACAGTATATATGAAAGATATGATGTATGCAACTCAGGCCCCCTTTCAGGACCCAGGTGATAAGAGTGTTGGCTCCAGATCCCTTGCAGCTGAGTCCTTCTTTGGGAATTTTCTTTGACTGAAGGGAGTTGCCTCACCCATAGTTATGCACCTTGCCCCATTGACAGCCCACATCTGATAATTAGTCAATGCAGAGGTACAAAGATTTTCCACCTTGCTTCCATTCTGGATAATTCTGAAGTACCATTCCAGCTCCCGAGCTCCATGGTGGAGTTGAATGAGGCCATTGTTGCATCTTCATCTCAGTTCAGATTCTCCCCCTGCACAATTCTGATTTTCTCACTTTTTCTCAGATGTTTTCTCCAAAAGCACTCATCAATAAACCTTGTGCATGTAAATCTCTGTCACAGAGACTGTGTTCCCAAGAAATAAGTCAAGGAGAGTTGATATTAGGATTGATGCTAGCTGGATTGGTTATTAGCAGGCTGACTGGCAATGAGGGGCTTATTGCTGACAGAAAGTAGAGTACAACTAGCCCCTAGGCTCAGAGTGGGGCAGGCTAGAGCGGATATACTGCTAAGGCTGAAAACTCATTGTTGGTCTCTGGTCTCTGGGAGGACCCAAAGGACACTTCATTTACCTACGTGATAATCACTGTTGAGATGCTCATGAGCAGCTGTCCTCTATATGCCAGGATTGAGTGTAGGAGATACTGTCACAGGACTGAGCTTCCTAACAGCAATAGGGGTGATAGGATTTAGAATTAATAGAGACTATATTGTGGTGTTTAATCATCAAAAGCAAGGTGGTCATAATTACTGTTATGGGTGACAGAGTGACATTGGGCTGAGGGATGCTGATTTGCACAAAGCTATGGTTATACATGTAATTAATAGTACATGGTGTCCTTAAGAGCAAAATAGATGGGCAGCTAATAAGGATATTGGATAATCAGAATGAGGGCAGCCACTCCAATAGAAATTCTCAAGAACTTTTCCAGTGTCTTGACCTGATAAGGTTGTGTAACTCAGAAACCACTTTCTGAAGAAGAGGCAATGTTCCATTGAGAAAGGACTCTACAATACCACAACAGGGTATACAGTAATAATTCCCCTAGGCCTGCCACAGAAGGACCTATGAACATTTACACAAGTAACTGTATTGTAGGAGTCAAGAACTGATGTACACAGGATCTAAGTTGACATTAATATCTGTACTTGAGGCATCAGTATGATCTCCCCCACCTAACCCTGTTAGAATGGAGGTGAATGAGGTACAGATAAAAATTGGAGTCCTGACCATGGCCTGACTCTCAGTGAGCGCACTGACTTTGTGAACTCACATGGTAGTTATTTTCCTGGTCTTCAAATGTATAATTTAATGGATATACTTGGTAGCTGACAGAACTCCCGCAATGGTTCATTAGCCTTTAAGAGCTGCTGTAGTGTGGTGAGCCAAGAGGAAGCATCTGAAACAGTCGCTCCCTCTAGCCAAGATAGTACAAAGCAATATCAACTTCCAGGGAAAATAGCAGAGATTAGTTCCATCCTTAATTATGTATAGGATGCAAGGGGCTGATCCCCTTTATTCCCATTTAATTCATAATCTAGCACCTATGAAAGAAGATGGATCCTGGCAGAAGACAGTTGACAATCACAAACTCAACCAAGTAGTAGCCCCAATTACAGCTGCTGTGCCAAATATGGCATCTTTGTGAGAGCAGATTAACTCTGCCTCAGTCATGCAGCCATCCGTCATCAGATGAAAATATTTTTTTCATCCCTTTCAAAAGAATTAATCAAAGCAGTTCACATTTATGTGGGACAAGCAAGAGAATACATTTAACATTGTGCTCTAAGGTTATGTTAATTGTTCTGCCTTAATAAACTCAGAAGGGGCCTGGACCATCTGGACATTTCACAGAAGATAAAATTGGCCCACTATTTTGATGACATTAAGTTAATTAAACCAGATGAACAAGATGTGGTGAGTATATTGGAGACCTTGATAACACACATATGCTCCAGAAGTGATAGATAAACCCTAATAATGTCTCAGGGGCCTGAAGTTTTTAGGGGTTGAGTAGCCAGGAGCATGCCGGGAAAATCCCTCCAAAATAAAGGAGAAAATTATTGCAACTCACATTTTCCGTACCTAGGAAGGAAGCAAAACACTGGGGAGCTCTGTTCAGGTTCTGGAAGCAGGATGCTCCACTCTTCAGGATATGAGAACACTGCTCGGATGCATTTACGAAGTGACATAAAGCACTTCCAAATTTAAGTTGGGCTCATAACAGGAAAAGGCAAGAGTGCAATGCAAATGATGCTGCTACTTGGGCAAAATGACCAGTAGTCCTTATGGTACTTGTGATGGTTAATTTTATGAGTCAATTTGACTAAGGGATGCCCACGTTGCTTGGTAAACATTTCCGGGTGTGTCTGTGAGGGCATCTCAGGAAGAGATTAACCTTTAAACCAGTAGGCTGAGTAAAGAATGTCCTCACCAACGCAGGTGAGCATCATCCAATCTGTTGAGGGTCTGAATAGAACAAAAGGGTGGAGAGAAAGTGAACGCGTTCTCTCTGTTGGAGCTGAAACATTCATCTTCTCCTGCCATAGGACATCAGTGCTCCTGGTTCTCAAGCTTTTGGACTCAAATTGGGACATATATCATTGGCCCTTCCATTCTTAGGCCTTTCGACTCAGATTGAATTAGACCACCAGCTTTTCTGGTTTTCCAGCTTGCAGACAGCAGATTGTGGGACTTCTCCATAACCGTGTGAGCTAATTCCTATAATAAATAACTAAATATATAAATATATAGATATAGATATGTCCTATTGATTCTGTCTCTCTGGAGAACCCCAACTAATACAGTTCTAGAGCAGTGTTTCTCAACCTCAGTGCTATAAACACTTCAGACTAGATAATTCTTTATTGTGGGTCTGTCCTCCACATGTAGGATGTTTAGCAGCATCCTTGATCTCTATCCACTAGCTGCCAGTAGCATCCCTCCATCCCCAGGCAAGACAATCAAACATGTTTCCAGACATGGCCAAATGTCTCCTGGAGGACAAAATTCTCCCTGGTTGAGCACCATAGTTCAAAATGTATCTGTGGTGGGGAAAAACACTATGTGGGCTTAGGGTAAACTATATTATAATCAAATCACAACGTAGACCTATGGAGGTCTGGGACAAAGACATGCTATCTGCAGCAGAGATATATGCCATTCAAAACCAGGTCCTGGTATGATACTGGCCCTGGTAAAGATAAAGAGTCTAACCATAAAACATCAAGCCACCATGCAACCAAATCTTCCCCTCATGAGCTGAGTTGGTCAGACCCACAAAGTCATAAGATACATCTGGAATCAGATGCATGCAGGGTCAAAGAGCGTAAGTAAACTGCATGCATATATATATTCCAAACCCTTTGTCATCCACCACTATTCTTCCATGCTTGTCCTTCAGTTCACCTTCAGGCCACAAGGGGCATTTCTTATGACCAGCTGAAGGAGAAGGAAAAAAGTTGAATTTGGTTCATGGACTAGTTGGTTCAGTAAATGAATGCAAGCTGAAAATGAACTGTTGGTGCCTGACAGCCCTACTTAGGGCTGTCCTACTTAGGGATAGAACTGAATAGGGCTGTAGTGGTCAATTCATATTCGACATAGTTGCTAAGGCAATATAATTGTGAAAAAGTTGTTTTGTCAACTGATACTTTGGGAACAATAGCCATTTGGATAAAAATGAACCTCAATCATTTTTTCACAGCACACACAAAAATTAACTTAAAATGGATTATAAACTTAAACATAAAAGCTAAAATTATAAAATCTCTAAAGAAAATGTAAAAGACAATCTTTTTAATGATTAGGTAAGTGTAGATTTCTCATATAAAACACAAAAAGCACAAATCATAAAATAAAAATAGATAACTTGTACATTATAAAAATTAAGAACATTTGCTCTTTAAAATACTTTATATGTGGCTGGCCCATTGGGGTGGTATTTAAGTTCAGGTGCTCTCCTTCAGCAGCTTGAGGTTCACAGATTCAGCTCCTGGGCATGGACCTACACCCCATTCATCAAGCCATGCTGTGGCGGCATCCCACATACAAAATAGAGGAAGACTGGCACAGATGGTAACTCAGGCCCGATCTTCCTCACCAAAAAAATAAATAAAATACTTTGTTAATAAAATAAAAAGACAAGCTACAGATTGAGACATATATTTGCAATAGTTATATCTGACAAAGAATCAGGTGTCTGAATGTATAAAGAACATCTGCAATTTGATAATAGCAAAACAAAGCAATAAAAATGGGTAAAAGATTTAAACAACTTTTCAGAAAAGAATATATAAAAATGTCCAACAAGCATGTAAAATATAGTCAACATCATTTTTCATCAGAAAAATGTAAATTAAAATAATTTGCATTACAAATAATTTGTATATGTTGTGTATTACAACACATCCATCAGAATGGCCCAAATTAAAAGGCTAATGACATCGTGTTGACAGGAATTTGGAACATTCGGAGCTACCCTATATTGTTGAGGGGAATGTAAAATGGTAAAGTGCTTTGGAAAACAATTTGGGAATTTTGTTATACATACTTACAATAGAGCCGCTAATTCTCTTCTACTATTTAAACAAGAGAAACAAAAACATGTATCATATATGACACAAATACTTGTATGAATGTCCATGGACTCTTCATTATCAAAATCCAAAACTGGGAACAACCTAAAAGTTTATCAAAAAGTGAATGTGTAAAGATATTGTACTATATTAATGCAATTAAATACTACCATTGTAAAAACCAATTACTAACATGTATGACAACACGGATGAATCTCAGAACCATTTTGCTTAGTAAAAAGGGCCAGCCACAAAAAAGAAAATGTGATATGATTTCACTTATACAAAACCCTGGAGCAAGAAAATCTAACATATAGTGACAGACAACAGGTCAATTGTTGCTTAGGGACAGGTGTGGAAGTGGGGTTATAGGCTATAAACTAATGTGAGGGGACATTTTGGGATGATGGAAATGTTTCTCTCTTGACCGTGGCTGTGGTTAAATGGAGGTATATATTTCTCAACACATTGCAAACTCTACACTTAAAATGGATGCATTTAATTTTATGTAAATCATACCTCAACAAAGTTATTTAACCAAAAATTTAAAGAAAGACTAAGAAGTTAATACATTTGAAAATGTTAATGCCAAGGGGGAAAAAAGAATAAAAATGAGAAAATGAAGAAAAGAGAACATGATTAGTATAGAAGATAGTCAAAGAGAATTCTACACACATGTATTTAGACTTTCTGAAAAAAGAGATTAAAAATAACAGAAGAGAACTAATATTGAAAATGATCATTTAAATCTATAATTCACAAAAAGATATGCAATAAAAGAAGATACACCATACTAAAATTAATCAAAAGTAAGCCAAATAAACTCTGTTAAAATCAGAGAAAATAGACCTCAGATGAAGAAAACTCTAGGGAAAAACACGCTCATTTCATAATGATAAAGAGGTCAATTTTCCAAGAAGACATAACAAAAAATACATAAAGCAAAACAGATAGAACAGGGTGGCGACACAAATTTGCCATTATAATTAGAGATTTCAACACTACTATCCCAATAATTGATAGAAAATTAGACAGAAAATTAGTAAAAATAGAGAAAACTTGAGCAACACCATCAACTAAATCGACTTAGTCAACATCTTTAGAACACTCTACCCAACAAAAGTGGAATACACATTGTTTTACAGTACACATAGAATATTCAACAAAATAAATCATATTCTGGGCTAAAGAACAAAACTTCATCGATTTAAAAGAATCTAAATCATCTTAAGTGGGTTCTTGGATCACAACAGAATTAAATTAGAAAACATTAACAGAAAAGTGTTTAAAAATTCTTCAAGTATTTGGAAATTATACAACATAAATAATTGATCAAAGAGAAAATCTCAAGGGAAAAATTTTTTAAATATATCAAAATTTTCAACATATTGAAATTTTTAGTATTCAGCTAAAGAAATGCTTAAAGACAATGTATAGGTCTAAGTTTTATATTACAAAAGAAAATGAAAGTAGGAATCTAAGCTTTGACATTAAGAAACAAACAGAAAAGTAACTAAAACCCAAATAAGCAAAATAAGTAGAAGGAATGGAATAATATAAGCAAGAGTAGAAATCAGTATAACTCAAAGCAAAATAACAACCAAAACAAAACAGAGAGAGAGAGAGAAAATCCAACCAAAACCTAGTTCTTCAGAAATATTTTTAAAAATGATAAACAGTTCACCAGACTGACCAAGAAAAGAAGAGAGAAGACATAATTTTTCAATACCAGAAATCAAAGAGGGGGATATCACCAAAGACTCCACAGGCATTTAAAAAGGTCATAAGGAAATACTATGAAAAACACTATGAGCCAAAATTCAATAACTTAGAAGAAATGAATCAATTCCTTGAAAGACAGTAATTAACAAAGCATAATTATGAATAAATAGATAACATGAATAATGCGATACCTATTAAAGAAATTGAATTCATAGTTAAAAGTCTTCCCAAAAGAAGGGGCCAGATTGCTTCAATAATGAATTCTACCAAACGTTTCAGAAAGAAATAATACTAATTCTATACTAACTCTTCAGCAAATAGAACAAAACACAAAACTTCTCAATTCATAAAGCTAGCATTACCCTAATATCAAAATCGGGCAAAGACATTACAAGTAATAAAAACTACAAACCGTAATTCCTCATAAACATAGACAAAGTAAACAAAATCCGTAACAAAATATTAAGTCGAATCTCTGAAAAGCATACTATACTATGATCAAGTGTGGTTTACACCAAGAAGGTAGGATTGGTTCAACATTTAAAAACCACTCAATGTAACTCTCCATTTTAACAGAGTAAAACAAAACAAAAAACTAAAATTTGAAAGAAAATTATTTAACCTGACAAATTTCATCTACCAAAAAATCTACATCTAATATCATGTGTAAGGGAAAGTGACTGAATGCTTTTCAACTATGATCAGGAGCAAGACAAGGATTTCTTCACTCAACACTCATGTTCAAAATCATATTGGAAGTCCTGGCCAGTGCAATAAAACAAGAAAAAGAAATGAAAGGCATTCAGATTGGAAAGGAAGAAAAAAATATCTTTTATAGCCAAAGAAAGCATGATTGTCTGTATAGATAATTTAAAGACTCTACATAAAAGCTCCTAGCACTAGTAAATTAATTTAACAAAATCACAAGATACAAGATAAATGTTCCAAAATCAATTGTGTTAGATACATTAATAATGAAATATTGGGATTAAAAATCTTAAAAAGTATCTCTTCCAAAAGCACCCCCCCCAAAATCAAATATTTATGAGAACTACAAAACACTGATGAAAGAAATTAAAGAGGATGGATTTTGATGATTATTTGTTTGTTTTAATGGAGAGATAAACTGTATCATGATATGGAAGAGTTAATATTCTTAAAATGTCAATTTTTCCAAAATTGATCTGTAGATCAACTCCAATCCCAACTGAAATCCCAGCAGATATTTCTTTTAAAGCATCTTTAAACTGATTCTAAAATTTAAATGGTCAGGCAAACGAGTTAGGATAACTTAAACAATTTTGAAAAAGATGAAACAAGTTGTGGTCACTCTACCTGATTTCGAAATGTGTCACAAAGCTACAGTAAAAAGATAGTGTGTTCTTGGTGAAAGGACTGTATAGATACATACATACATACATACATAGAGTTCAGAGATATCCATATCACCTTGGTCAACTGACTTTGACAAAGTTGCGAAAAAAGAAGAAAGAACAGTCTTTTAAACAAATGTTACTGAAATAGTTGGCTGTCTAAATGCAAAAAAAAAAAAAAATACACCTCACATGCTCTACAACTTATGCGAAAATTAACTCAAAATGGATAATCCATTTAAAGGTAAAATGCAAAAATATAAAATTTCAAGAAGAAAATATACACACAATAGTTAAACAAATCTTATTTCCTTACTTTTTTTCTTCTCTGGGTGTTTCAATTTGTGTTTGTAATACGTGTTTTATTAGCTGGCGAGTTTCCTGAGAGTAGGAAAACAATGTATGCTTCACTCATCTTCCACTGGCCTGCCTTAGATAATCCTACACTGATATTGATGAACCATAAATGCTTGTTAGTTGACAGATTAATTTGCCTTACATAGTGTAATTCTCCCCCAAATATTCCACACTTCTTTTTACAGTTGTGAAGTTTCTTTCAATTTAGGAATATTTTATTAAGTGCAAAGAAGAGATTAGCTGTTATGTTAACGACCATTTAGCAAGAGAGCAGAAGGTAGAAGTTAGGTGTTGGAGAAGTATAATTTTAGCTCACAGTGTGAGTGTTAATTGAATGTTATTGCTAATACTACAGCTATAACAGTATAGTCACTTGTTAAGTGTAGAAACAAAGTGATTATGGAAGTCAAAACAGCGAATTAAAACAGGCAGGTAATGGAGGGTCTTGTTAGCACACCATCATATTTTCAAGGAACTAAAATTGAATGCAGTGAGCGCAAGACAATGTGGCAAAAGTTCTTAGTGTTCGAGTTAAGCGTTTTGAACTTTATATTCAAAGGAAATTTTAGAGTCAAAAGAAGAATATAATATGCAATACTGTACACATTTACCCTCTTGAAGGCAGTTACCATTCATATCTGTTGGTTTGCGTACTTTAGTACTTGATTAGTCTTGAAATTGTTGACGCACGTTTATTTTTTAAATGTTTGTTTTGGTGGATTATTTTCTAATGGAATAAGTTTAATGCTCAGAATGTAGTTTTCATTTGTTTTAATCTTGTGCTTGTTGATAACAATTAAGGAGGTAATACACAATTTGAAATAATGGGCTCCCCCCTAAAATAGAAAGTGAGGTAGATGTAGAGAATATTACCAATGGGTAAGTATTATGGAATAAAATCCAGAAAGTTGTACTGTTTATTTTACCAGTTATGTATAAAACAAAATGATGATGATTACACTATTTCTGATTTCTAATTTGTCCACTCTGTTGCTGTGCATACAGTGTTTCCGGTATCTTCGTACTTCAGATAGCAGTCAGAATTAGCCAAGTTTTAGGGTATGTGGGACCCATATTTATGGTCATGCTTGAGGAATTTGCCTGCCCTGACCCATTTGGAAACTCAGTGGCCTCGCTTAAAAGAACAAGTATGCCAGTGTAAAAAGCTCATTTTTACTTGACACCAAAGGTGAGATTCTCTGTACTTGAAAGTCAGAATCAGCATATCACTAGTGAGGAGTTCTTCTTTTAGTGGATGTGGGAGAGATTACAATTAGCAAATCTCTCTTTTATGCTCCATCAGTTTCTTTCTTTCTTTTGTTCATTTTCACTTTTTCTCTATCTTGCTTTTACTTGCATCATTAGAAAATGAAATTGAGATGGCTGTAAAAATGTTTCTAAGACAAAACTATCAAAATAAGTAGTTGATGAAACGCAATAAAGGGAAAATAAGAATAGATCTGTTATAAAGGTGTTAGAGGACTAACAAACTTTAATGTATGTCACGGTAACCAGAAATACTAACAAAATACCTTCCCCATCAATGTAAATGATGCATTTACATAACTCGATTCAGTCAGTGAAAAGATATACGTGAAAGAGGGAGAAAGTAGGTGAAAAAATTGGTAATTTTCTGTGTTTTAGACCTTCATCATTTTCCACAAAACAAAATATTTATATGATTTTTAGGGCAGTCATTTGAAATCTTCTGGTAACTATAGCAACCTATGTGTATTTGAAAGGGTTTTTTTCCCCCAACATCTCTTAAGATAATAGATAAAACTAAATTTAGAAATCACTGTTTTAGAAGTTAGAATTCTATAAAGATCAGAAATGGAATACTTTGAATCTGATCCCATCTCTAAATCATGCCTAGTTCATCTTTAATTCATGCCCTACAGGGCGTGAATCTGAATCTCTTTATTCCCGAACATCACTAGCTTAGTGTTTTATGTGTAATAATGCCAGATAAATGTTGGTCTGATTAAAATGAAACAGACTTTTTGTTTAGTTTATTCTCTCATAAATGCAAACTGAGTACAGATCTTCCTCAACTTATGATGGGGTCACATCCTGATAAACCCATTTTAACTTGAAAATATCGACAGTCAAAAAGGCACATAATATACCTAACCTACTGAACATCATGGCTTAGCCTAGCCTACCTTTAAAAGTGCTCAGAACACTTACCTTAGCTTACAGTTGGGCAAAATCATCTAACACAAAGCCTATTTTATAATAAAGTGTTGAATGTCTTATGTAGTTTGTTGAATGCCCTGCTGAAAATGAAAAACAATGGTTGACTGCATGCAGAATGCTTGTAAGGGTATTGTCTGTTTACCCTTGAGGTCTCCTGGCTGATGCGGAGCTGCGACTGCCACTGCCCAGCATCACAAGAGAGTATGTAACGCCTATTGACACCTGGGAAAAGATCAACATTCAAAGTACAGTTTCTACTAATGGGCATTGTTTTCACACCATTGTAAGGTTAAAAAATTGCTAGTCAAGCTATTGTAAGTTGGGCACAGTCTGTACTACATACAGATATTTAAAAGTCATTAGACTATTCTTGGAGGGAGAAGTACTTTTTATAATCCTAGGTATGAGTTTATCATGAAGGAAAAAAAGATAATTAAGAAACTGAACAATTATGTACATATAGAGTAGTCCCCCCTTATGCAAAGTTTTGCTTTCTTTGGTTTCAGTTTTCTGCAGTCAACCATGGTCCGAAAATATTAAGTAGAAACTTTCAGAAACAAACAATTCATAAGTTTTAAATTGCATGGTGTTCTGAGTAGCATGATGAAATCTCGCACTGTCCAGCTCTGTCCTTCCTAGGATATGAATCATCCCTTTGTCCAGTGGATCCACACTGTGTATGCTACCTGCCGCTTAGTCGCGTAGTAGCCCTCTCAGTTATCAGGAGGTATTGCAGTGCTTGTGTTCAGGTAACTCTTATTTTACTTAATAACGCTCCCAAAGCAGAAGAGTAGTGATGCTGGCAATTGAGATACACCAAAGAGAAGGAGTAAAGTGCTTCCTTTAAGTGAAAAGGTGAAAGTTCTCAACTTAACAGGGAAAGAAAAAAAAATCAAATGCTGAGGTTGCTAAGATGTATGGTAACTTTTATTACAGTACATTGTTATAATTGTTCTATTTTATTATTAGTTATTGTTGTTAATCTCTTACTGTGCCTAATTTATAAATTAAACTTTATCATAGGTATATATGTATAGAAAAAAACAGTATACATATATAGGGTTTGGTACTGTCGTCAGTTTCAGGCATCCACTGGGGGTCTTAGAACGTATCCCCCGCGAATAAGGGGGAACGACTGTATACAGATGTGCGTGAGTCTATCTGTATACGTGCAAATGTGTATTTTTTAAATTTTTGTTTGACATACCTATGATAGCAGATCCTGTTAGTTGTCTACCCAATATCTATTTTCCTCATTTTCTACAACTAATCAAGTAATGAGTTCTTTCAGAAGACCAAGTTATCCAGAAAAAATCTCACATTCCCAGAATGTGCTGCAACACGTGATCTCTATGCAAGCCAATTCTAATAAATAAGATGAAAACATAAATAATATGGAGGAACTAATTAAAAACAAATAAAGATGGAGTCAGCCAATATTTGCCTCTTGTCCTTCTGCTTTTTGCCTCCTAGTGGAGTATCCGTCACCTTGCATATGTGAGGACGGATGCCACATACCAAGTAGAAAGACCTGGGTTCCTGAGGAAGCCATGGATCCAAAGTTCTAGACCAGTACTGTCTACCTCTGGGCTTCTTTTATATGAAAAAATGTACTCTAATTTGGACAAACGAATAGCAAGTTTTTTGTAAACGGCAGCTGAACACAACCTATATGATATATTAGCCTCTTGCTCAGAAGAGATTTAGGAGCATACAGATATATAAACCTATAAGATAAATAGTTTAAAAGGGTAAAGGAAAATAACATGGGAAAAATGATGATAATTCACATAAGATTAGTTCAGGAGAAACAAAAAGCCACAAAGCTCTATACACTTTGTTAGGAAAGGCTCACAAGTTTGTCTTTGAGTTTTCTAGGAGCCAGTACCGAACTGGAAACATGGTCATAGTTCTACGACCAAAAGAAATAAGTTTTTTAGATAAAGCTTGGCTCTTTCTGATACTCTGCCCTTAGAATGGAACAAATTGAGAAGAAACCGATTGTGCAGACGAGGAGGATGGGGAGAAAGCTGGTATTGTGTTTGGATAAGAGAAAGAAATGATAATTTCTCCATGAGAGACTGATGTTTAGTCTCCCCCTCCCTTCCTTCCTTTCCGTCCCCTTTCCCCCTCCCCTTCTCTCCCACTCCCCCTCCCCTCCCTTCCCTACCCCCCCTTCCTTTTTCCTTTTGTCATCACTCTTCCCTTTCATACCTTTTCTTCTCCTTCTCTTTTCTTTCTATGTTTTAATTTTTTTCCAGATAACGCTTGACAATTTCCCAGCATGTGTAAATAGCGGTGGTTTATTATTCCAGTTCTTCTGTACCTATTGTTCTCACACAGTCACTAAATATATGACCAACTGGTTCCTCTTAGCAACTATTTTGTTTACTAGAACAGCTACTGTTGTCAAAAGATTTGATGACAGAAAATATGAGACAGGAAACACATCAGAAAGAAAACTTGAGTGACTCCTTCACCAGCAAATTCATATATAGACAGACTTCTAGGGTACTGAAAAACAAAAAGATTCCTGTGTTCCTGCATTTCAATACAGCGCCTTACAGGTAGACATGTATGATTAAATTAAGAAAGATACTAGGCTTTCTTTTTCCAGTTTTACCCCTTTTTACAATTTAGCAAGATGCATTGAACTAATTAAACGCACCTCAGGTCTAGTAGCTTGTCAAGATGAGAGAAACCTTTAGGAAAAAAACATGTAAAGCTATTTGTATTAGATATGCCTTTTTTTGCTTCTGAATTCACACCATTTGAGTTATAACTAAGACAAGATACTTTTGTTTTTCTCTCTGCCTTAATGAGTGCTCTACGCTATTTGTAGTACACAGGGTTGCACTGTTATCCAATTAGGAAAGTATACAGGATCCAAGGCTTATCATTATTCTGCACATAATTGAGCCATGCATCTTCTACCACCATCACTGTTGTATTTCCTTCAGAGATGCTCATTATCATGCATGGCTTTTATTTTTTGGCAGAATTGAGAATGTCCTTTGGGGGTTGAACCTCAAAGTAACTTGACATCCTCATTAACTTTTATGCAACTAAGGTATCGAGCATCCTTCTACTGAAGAGCTGTCTCAAATTCTTATCATTTCTTTCTTTCTACCTCCATTCATGGCATACAATCTTATTTTATTATGAATCAGAGAAAACAAGAAGAAAACCAAAGAATTCATCCAGGGTTTTGAATATATTTTTAGGATATATCTAAATAGAAATGGCCATTGTTTTTTTCTCATAAACCAAGAGGCAGATGTTCTATGAAAATGAACATTTAGTAGTTCACATACACATTTAGTTTTGTTATTTCAGAGAATTTGAAGCCTGAAAAGTGTGTTAGTGATTACTGAGATTACCCATCTCATTTTATAGATGAAGTTGCAAAGGCTTAAAGGGAGTGAAAGTCTCACCAAAATTGGCAGAAGAAAATTAAAATCACGAGTATTTTTCTAAGCCAAATGTGTTTAATGCATGTTAAAGGATGCAAAAGTGTTTTAAAATATGAGATATAACATAGGTTAGACAGAGAGAATTGTCCAAATTTCACTCCTTTCCAGACCATCCTCCAGATCATTGTAATATGTATATTTGAACGTGGTACTCCTCTGTTTAAAACGCTTTGCTAGTTCTTTGTCAGAGACCACAGTGTTTTACAAACTTGTGTCATCATCAGAATCCCACAGCACCTACCATACAATGCCCCTTATCAGCAATCAAGCACGTATTGTCTTATAATTACTCAGTGAATATGTATTTTCATTGGAAGATAATGTGGATGGACACTTTTCTCTTCATCCTGGATTGTGTCTTGGAAAATCTGTGGTTAGTCTTTTCCTACCAAAAGATAACACCCCTCCTTTGAGCTGGAAGTGTGCTCTGGCAAGTCACTTTATGAGATGTCCACCAGGGGGCAGGGTGGACCATTCATTAGGACCAAAAGGCTGCTTAGGCATGTGGCAGTGAACTAAGAAATGGCTGTGGGTTTCACGGATGCCAGAAATGGCACTGAAGTAAAGCTGTTGGTGGACTCCTTGACTTAGGAAAAGTCTTTATATGATAAGATATCTTCACTAACCACACAGTTAAAAATATTTTTTATAGTCGTGGAATAGAAAGAGACAAAGAAACATGTATGTCCATAATTCCATTACATCAATGGAACTTGGAGATCTGTATGTTTCAGTTCAGAGTAGGGTTGCATTTATGAAGTCATAGGTCGGTCTCTAGAAGTAATGTTAAAATAACCCAAATCCTTTGCTTTCATCCTTGAAGAATATTAAAAGAGGATCAAAAGACTTCATCCACATTATGAAAATCCCTTGATTCTTTGGTTCCCTAAAGTCTTCTGAAGATTCTCACTCTACAAACCACAACAAATCTTAAAATTCATGCCATTGTTCATTTTTCTCAGATAATTTCACTTTCTTGACCACTTTTGTCCCCACCTTAATCCTACTCATGCCACCCCCTCATAGCCACCATGCTGCTAACCCATGAAGCTCTCTGCTACTCATTTCTGCAAGGAGTAGACTCTATCTTCCATGCTTGCTGTTTTTTTCACTAGAATTAGCTCTATCAGCCTCCGTCTAAGTCGGCAGGAGTTAGGAGTATATGATTGTAGATACTCACATGTTAATAATTTTATGAATTATATATGTCCATGTAATTTTTAGTATTTCTAATTTTAGCATATAAATTTTTCGTATATAAAATACACAAAAATGAAACATATAAATAAAAACAACCTGCATTTCCACTACCCAATGATAAACACAATTAACAGATCATTATGTCTTTTTTTCTAATTATACATAGATATGTATTTTTTCAATATATATAATCCAATAACAGGATTTGGATTATATTGTATACATAATTTTCTATTCACACTTATTCTTTGATGATATTGTCTAAGGAAATTTTAAAGTCTTCTTTAAATATCTGATTTTTAAAATAATTGTGTTGCATTTTATTATATGAATATACCATAACTTCTTTAACCAGTCTCAGATATGTGGACATATACACGAAGAATCTATATTCAAATGAACTTCAGAAGTTTCCATTTTATAGAAAAAATCTGATTTCAATACCCGAGGAGATGCACAACTACTTTTGAAAACTCTTGAGAATGTTCAAAGAACAAAAGATACTTTCAACTCCCAAAGAAAATGTTTGGTGTAAAATAAAACCAGCTTGGGTCCAGTTAAACATTCTTTTTAAGTTACCTAGAAAGTAAGTCAAGTTGTCACTCCCTCTATTCCAGTGGAAGGAATAGAAATTTATTAATTTTTAATTTTTTAAATTAAATTTTAAGTTCAGCTTACAAAGTTCTTTTTCAAATTTTGTTTTTATGATAACCGTAAGTATATGCTCATCAGAAGATATTTGAAGCTCACTGTAATCATTCAATTATTTCATCAATCTAATGCAGACAGTACTTAGTTTTCATGGTAATTTTATTCAGTATTTTACAGTCCAGACACACTAAAAATGCATTTTTTTAACAAATGAAATTGGGACAGTCAGTGAAAAGAGGCTGAATCTGATGGAATTTTTAAGTCAATACTGACTTCAGTATTCAATTTATTTATTCAGTAAGAGGGCAATTGACAGGTAAAGAGAAAAATGATACATTTTAATCAGATTCTACATTCACATCTTAGCCCAGTGGCAGAGGATACCAAACAGTGTAGAATAACACTTTTCCCTTCTCTGAGCCTCTTAACAAAGAGGGGTTAAAAATTGCAAACATTAACTTTTCTAATAACCTTGTAAAATTGACACAGTTCACACTTTTCAGCTAAAGAAACTAAGTAACCAAGAGGTTGAAGTCATAGTATAAAATGCAAATCACAACTTAGCAAGCATAGCCAAGATAAATCTTGCACTCTGTTTTACTCTTATATCTATCTGATACCCTTCTTGGCCAAAGAGAAAATACTGCTATCATGACAACGATGACACTGATGGAGATAAGGACAATAACAATGGCTGCTGATATTACTACTAACAAAATGGTAATCTTAACAGCAAAAGCAATCAGAACAAAAGACTATCATGATTGGGAAAGTTTGAGAAGCTTCAAAAATCTTCATCAGAATGAATTAAAATGAGAAAATGCCATTTGAAAGAAAACTTTTCTATTTTTAAGAGAAGATTATGTTAAGATTACTATCCTTGGAGTTAAATAAGTCTTGAGGGGCAAAATATAAAATTGTGTCACTTTCTTGAAAGCAGTCCTGTTTGTTCTATCTTTATCTACTGATAAGTTGTAACAGGAAAACATGGCCCATTTCTTTTTTTTTTTTTCAACTTTTGGCAGAAATGTATAGGTTGAACTAAATGAAATTCTTGTTTTTGTAAGGCAAAAAGAGTCAAGTCTCAGGAATTTTACATGACTTACCCAGTAGAACAAAACCTATTTATTTTCTCACATCCAACAATTTATTTAGATCTTGTTCTCTTGACGTATTTCTTTCCCTAGTAATCCCTTCAGGCCCAGCCATTCTCCCCCTGACTCCATTACTTCTGTCTTCTAAGACACTTACTTCATGTTTGCAGCCAAGAGGGAGATGTTTTTAACACTTCCTAGACTGTTGCTCTAAGGTAGAGGCTCTACATCCCAGGTCTTATTCCATTAAAATGGTGCACAACGAATTGCATTAACCAGTAACTAGAACCATCGCCACATTCCCAATAGCAGGATTTGAAGCTCTTGGTAGCTTTGGAATCAGTCGGTTCTGGGTGTGAATCCATTTCTAACTTCATAAGTACTGCAACTTTGGACAGATGAATTATGCTCTCTGAGCTTCAATTTTCTTACCTGAAAAATAGAAATTATAATTCTTCTTTTAAGGGGAAATTGAAGTTTTAATACTACAAGAGTAAAATATATATTATGATATATAACACAATTAATCCTGCTATACATCTATAATAGAATGAACAATTAAGTAAATGGATAGTGGGAGCCAGGTCTCTATTCGTTGGAGGGGGAGTTTGCAGATAAGCAAGGAGAGGAGGTTACAATCATCCCTGTAGTAATGAATTAGAGTTGGATACTTTAATACAAACTCATGTTTAGCTTAATATAGATACAAAAGGTTACATATAGAAATATTTGTATGTTTGTGTATATTTACAAGTTAGTACACAAACACATATTTCCTTGCTTTGTCAGCCGAGAGGGCCTAGTAATAACAATACCCTAGTAACCATGAGTGTACCTAGCACCAATATCACGATTTCTAATGTCATTCTCCAATAAACGGAACCATGGCTCCTCAGAAAAATGGCTTATTTTAGGATGAGGCAGGAAATATGCAACATAAGCATGGAGCATCTTGTAGAGCCATAAAGCAAGAGAGTGCTAAAGATAAAAACAAAACAAAAAAATCCTATAATGATAGAATTTCTTAAGGGGACACAGGACCCAACTAAAAGAGCTCCCAGAGGCCAAAGTTGGATCAATTTGAACAAAATAATGTAGTATGGGATATAACAGAAAGTATATATAAAATTCATGATTCTATCCAGATATCAATAAATAAATGAGGAAAAAGAGATAAATATCCCATTCAGAAAATTCCAAATAATTTATGTAGACACTTCGATCTCAAGGAGGTGGAAGAATACCTCCACTTAATTGTAGGCTGTGTGTAGAGACCTCATTCCAAGGAGTACAATATGGAAAGGGGAAAAAGAGTAACTTTACAATGGAAAAGCCTGACAAACACAACCTCAGCAAGATGATGAAGGTCAACATCAAGAGTGATAAGTCTAATTGATACTGTGTATTTTTGTTACAATGTGATGACAATTTCATTTTACCTCTATGGTCTTCCTCTCAAAAACATATAGCCTCATTTTAATCATAAGAAAAAATACCAGGCAATTCTTAGTAGAAGGACGTTCTACAAAATACCTGACAAGTACTGCTGAAAATTGTCAAGGTCATTGAAAATAAGGAAAGTCTGAGAAATTGTGAATACAAGGAGTAGCTTAAGAATATATGACAAATATAATGTTATATCCTGATGGGTTCCTGGAACAGAAGAAAGCCATTAATTAAAAACTAAGAAAATTTTAATAAAATTCTTCAACTACACTATAAACCAACTAGACCTTAGAAATATTTATAGAATACCCCATCTACAATAGCTGAGTACATTCTCTTCTCTAATACACATGGAGCATTCTCCAGGATAGGCCATGTTCTAGGCTATAACATAAGTCTCAATGAATTTAAAAGGACTGGAATCATACAAAGTATGTTCTCCAAGAACAACGGGGTGAAATTAGAAATAAATAAGAAAAATGAATTTAGGAAATTCACAAATATGTGGAAATTAAACAGCACTCTATTAAATAACCAACAAATCAAAGAAGATACCACAAGTGAAATTAAAAAATACTTTGAAATAAATGGAAATGAGAACATGACATACCAAAAATTATGAGATACAGTGACAGCAGTGCTCAGAAGGAAATGTAGAGTTATGACTACTAATATTAAGAGAGAGAGAAAAAATCTAAAGCCAATAATCTAATCTTCCACTGTAACAAACTGGAAAAAGAAGAGAAACGTTAGATCAAAACAAGCAAAAGGAAGAAAATAATAAATATTAGAATAGAAATATGTACAGAATAGAAAAACAGTAAAGAAAATAAAGGAAATCAAAAATTGTTTCTTTGGAAAGACCAATGAAATTGGTAAACCTTTAGGTACAATGAGAAAAAAAGGGAGAGAGAGGGCTCTAATCACTCAAATAAGGAATAAAAGAGGGAAATTCACTACCAAACTTACAAAACAAAAGGGATTATGAGGCAGTGCTGTGAACATCTGTCTATCAAAAAGTTAGGTAGCTTAGATGAAAGGGATATATTTCTAGAAAAATACAAACTACTGAAACCAACTCTAGAAGAAATAGAAAGTCAGAATAAATGTATAATAAGGAAAGAGATTGAATTCATAGTTAAAATTTTCTACAAAGGAGACCTCAGACCCAGATGATTTCACTGGTGAATCTTACCAAAAAGTTAATGTATTCACATCAATTTATCCAAAAAAATAGAAGAGAAGGGAATAGTTCTCAACTTAATCTGTGAGGCCAGTATTACCATGATACCAAAATCAGACAAAGACATACCAAGAAAAGAAAGCTACAGTCTAATATCTCTTATACATATAGATATAAAAGTCCTCAATAAAATACTAGCAACCCAAATCTATAAACGTATATAAAGAATTATAAGCCATGACCAAGTGGGATTTATCCAGGAATACAAGGTTGGTTTAACATCCACAACTCAATCAATGTAATATACCGTATAAATAGAATAAGGGCAAAAACAATATGATTATATCAGTTGATAAATAGGAAGCATGTGGCAGGTTCTAACATGTTTCATGTTAAAAAAGAGAAAAACATTCAACAAACTAAGAATAAAAGAGAACTTCCTCAATCTAACAAGGACATTTACCAAAAATTCACAGTTAATATCACATCATTTAATGGTGAAAGATTGGATGCTTTCCCTAAATGATCAGAAACAAGATAAGAATTTCTGGTTTTGCCATTTCTATTCCACATTGTAGTAGAGCTTCTAACCTGAGAAATTAGACAAAAAAAGTAAATAAAAGCCATCCAGATTAGAAAGGAGGGAGTAAAATTGTCTCTCTTTGCAGATGGCATGAGATTCTATATAGAAAATCCTCATTAAACCACTAAAAAAACTATTAGAATTAATAAATATGTTCAGCAAGATTGCTGCATACAAGGTAAATATTCAAAAATCAATTGTATTTCTATACACTGGCAATGAAAAAATCTGAAAATGAAATTAAGAATATAGTTCTATTTACAATAACATTAAAAAGAGTAAAATAGTTATTAATAAATTGAACAAAGAAGTGCAAGACGTATGTTGAAAGTTACAAAATATTGTTGAAAGAAATTAAATAAAACCTAAATAAAAACAGAAAGACATCCCATGTTCATGGATTGGAAGACACTTTTGTTTTGATGGCAATATTCCCCAATTTATCTGTAGATTCTTTGCAATCCTTATAAAAATATCATCTGGTTGGTGTGCAGAAATTGACCAGCTGATCCTAAAACTATATGGAAACACAAGGAACCCAGAGGATCCAAAATAATTTTGAAAAAGAACAAATTTAAAGGACGCACGCTTTCCTATTTCAAAACTTAATACAAAGTTACAATAATCAAGACTTGGTGGCACTGTCAGGAAAATAGATACATAAATCAATGTAATAGAATTGAGTGTCCCAAGACAAACCTATAAGATTATGGTCAAGTGATTTTTCAATAAGGGTAACGAGACAATTCAGTGGAGGAAAGAATAGTCTTTTCAACAACTGGTGCTAGGACAACTAGACAGCCTCATGCAAAACAACGAGGTTGAATCTCTACCTCACTCCACATTTAAAAACTAACTCAAAATGGATCAAGACAATTATCAAATTGCTAATAAGTACATGAGAAGATGATCAACATCCTCAATCATTAGATAGATTTAAATCGAGAGCACAGTGAGATACCACTTTACATCCTCTAGGGTGTCTATAATCAAAATGACAGAGAATAGCGAGTGTTGACAAGGATATGGAGAAATTTGAACACTCATACATTAGTCATGGGAATGTAAAATGTGGTAGTTATTTGGAATACAATCTGACAGTTCTTCAAAATGTTGAAAATAAGAGTTACCATAGGATATAACAATTTCACTCCTAGATATATACCCAAGGGAAATGAAAACCTATGTCCACACAAAAATGTGTATGTAAATTGTTCATAGCAGCATAGTTCACTTGGCAAAAGAGAAGACAATCCAAGTGTCCAACAACTGATGAATGGATGAATAAAATGTGGAATATCCATAAAAGGGAATATTATTCAGATAAAAAATAGAATAAAACTCTAATGTATGCTACAACATGGGTGAACCTTGAAAATATTATTCTAAGTTAAAGATAGTCACAAAAGACCACATATTGTATGATTCCATTTCTATGAACTGTACAGAACAGGCAAACCTCTATATAGAGAAAGTAGATTAGTGTTTGTCTAGAGCTGGGAGGTGGGGAGAATGGTGATAGAATACTAATGTGTACCCCGTTTGTTGGGGCTGCCTTAATGTTCTAAAATTGGATTATTATAATCATTGCACAACTCTGTGAATATACTAAAAATCACTTAGTTATGTACTTTAAATGGATGAATCATGTGGCGAGTTATATCTCCATAAAGCTGTTGTAAAAAATATTGATCTAGCGTAAAGGTAGAGCTTAATGACTTTTCTCTGAATTGCTGCTCTCTGTCCCTATTAAAAGAAGTAAGCCTTGAAAAATGGCTCTCGCATGAGTGTCAGGGAGCCAGAAATGACTTAGACGAAAAGGTACATACATAAAGGATGGACTCTAAACCCCTAAGTCCTAAGGTGTTCCCAGCTTGATAAGATGGCATTTATTTTTAGTAATACATTCCACACCAGCTTCAAGGTATATGACAAAACAAAACAACAAGATCCCTGATTTCCTTTGACTCTACAGGATATGTTTCTGGCAGGCCTATGTACCAATTTACATGGCTGGTGTAATAAATTCCAACCTACCTTAGTTTTGTCAGTTAGGGTTTACTGTGCTCCTGACATAAACCTCTAGGTCCTATTCCTTCTTTTTCCGTCTTTACATGACGTTACAAATGTCAGGGAGCCTCAGATTTGCCTCTTCTGCTTGCTTTATCATATTAACATGATTTCCTAAGCCTTTCTGCTGCTTAAGTACATGGACATGGAAATAATAATCCTTTTTCCATTTTATGGTTTTGTTAAGTCTATGACCAAGTAAATTTAGAAATTCAGTCAATTCAGTTTAAAATGTAGTCAAACCAGCGGCTGGTCAATTAAAACGACCTAATGCTTTAGTGATATATAAAGATAGCTTAAGTATGTAGAAACATTAAACATAAGCATTATAAAAGAATCATTTTCCCGGAATGGCACCTTAGCATTTTCTAACTCTCATATGACTTTGCTGACCACCAAATTTATTCTTTGTGTAATGTTGTTACCGTTTATGTAGTTATGCTAGTTGGATTTGCATTGAGCTCCACAGCTATTAAATGTGGTAGGTTTCTTAGCTGTGGCTACAAAGAACCGATGTTTGCAGATGCAGGCTCCAATTGCCAACATGTTTGCATATGACATGATTTCTTCACAAGTAATTCATTTCTTTTTACTTCTTTGCATCTTCAAGGATTGTACACTGGTATTGGTCACTAAAATTTACTTGAGACTAATGCGAATTTTAAGCAATTTAATTGTAATTATCAAAATATTTCTTAAAGGAAAGTCAACTGGTTAGTTTAATTTCAAATGCATCTTCTCTCATTAGACAGATTTAATTACATCTATTGTGACTTTTTTCGAACTATAGAAAATCTTGAACTCCACAGAGCTTCTTGTCTATTGTTTTCAATTATGAAAATCACTGTTATTTGTGCTAAATTATTTTTGCTCACTGAATACTTGAGAAATGAAAAAAAGAGAAAGAGACACAATCAGAATTAAAACATAGGTTTTGTCATCAGTCTATAACTGCAATCTCTCCTTGTTGCAATCATCTACAAATCCCCTGATCACTGCTCCTAATTCCTTGAATATTTTAGCACTTATTTACTGTTATTCTCTCCAGTACCACTTGTCGTAATTCATAGTGATTTCAATATCCATGCTAATCATCTTCTTCCAATAGTTTTTGACCACCTCCTGGTTTCTTGATCTCCTCTGTACATGATCTTATCTGCCACAGTTCCTCAGTCCTCACTGCTATGGACAAACTCCAGACACTGTCAGCATCAACTTCTTCCATCATCTCCATTTCAGCATTCCACCATCTGAATACAGCTCCCTGTCTTTCCAGTTTACTCCCTCTTCTTCCCCATCTACTACAATTTTTTGACCTCACTAAATAAGGTCCTAAATAAAACTTCCTTTGATTCTACCAGCTTGTCACCATTCCTCACTCTTCTAAATTTTCCAGTCCCCACCTACCCAACTTAGTTTCCATAGTTCATTGTTAGACTAATTCTTTTACGTGAACTCTCAGCTCTCTTTGCTTCTCTCTCCTGACATAGCCACTTAGTTAAACCATGAGAATGGTTAAACCTAATTATCTGTCTATCCCATATATGCATTTTGGTAGCTGACTTGGGTGGGGAAAATCTCAAAACTATATTGATCCTATGCTCTTTAAAAATATGACCAGTGACCTGGCACTTAATGCTGCCTAGAATTCCTTCTACATTTCCCTTGCCTAAAAATGCTCCCATTCTCAGAGAAAACACTTTTACACCTTTTTCTAAACCTCTAACGTTCCTTATTTCTCCTCACTATGACCTTGCTATCTGCTTCGCTAAGAAAATAAAAGCCTACATGATGATCAGATTAGATTTTTTCTAGGGATGCAAGGATGGTTCAGCATCTGCAAATCAACAAATATGATAGACCACACTAACAAAATGAAAGATAAAAATCATATGGTCAACTCAACAGATGCAGAAAAAGCATTTGACAAAACTTAACATCCTTTTATAATAAAAACTGTCAACACACTAGGTGTAGAAAGACTGTAGCTCAATATAATAAAGGCCAGATATGACACCAAAAGCAAAGCCAACAAAAGAAAAAAATAAACAAGTAGGACTATAAAAAACTAAAAAACTCTGCACAGCAAAGAAAACCATAAACATAATTAAAAGACAACCTATAGAATGAGAAAAAACATTTGCAAACCATATATCTGATAAAGGGTTAATATCTAAAATATTCATTTATTTCATACAACTCAATAGCAAAAATATAACCCAATGAAAAAATGGGCAAAGGACATAAATAGACATTTTTTCAAAGAAGATCTACAAATGGCCAACAGGTAATGAAAAGACTCTCAGCATCACTAATCATCAAGGAAATGCAGATCAAAACCACAATGAGATATCACTTCACGAGTGTTAGGATGTCTATTATCAAAAAGACATGATACAACAAATGCTGGCAAGGGAATCCTTGTAAAATGTTGGTGAGAAAGTAAACTGGTATAACCACTATGGAAAGCAGTATGAAGGTTCCTCAAGAAATAAAAATATAGAACTACCATATGATCCAGCAATCCCACGTCTGGGTATGTATCCAGAGGAAATAAAATCATTATCTTGAAGAGATATCTGTAGTCCCATGTTCACAGCAGCATTATTCACATAGCCAAGATGTGGAAACAACCTAAGTGTCCATTAATGGATGAATGGATAAAGGAAAGGTGATATACGCACACATGTACACATGCACACACACATACATACATACATAATGGAATATTATTCAGCCTTTTAAAAAAGAAGGAAATTCTGACATTTCTAACAACGTGGATGAAGCTGGAAGGCATTATACAGAGTGAAACAAGCCAGACAAAAACAAATATGGCATGGTATCACTTATATGCGGAATGTAAATAAAAGTCAAAAATGATAGAAACAGAGAGCAGAGAAGTGATTGCCAGGAGATGGGAGCTGGGGGAAATAAGGAGAGACTGGTGAAAAGGTACGAACTTTCAATTATAAGATGAATGAATAAGGTCTGAGGATCTCATGTATAACATGATGACTAAATAGTTGATAACACTACCGTATAACTGAAATTTCCTAACTAAGGGAATAGAACTTAAATGTTCTCACCAAAAAAAATGATAGAGAGAGAGGAAAAGGGTAATTAAGTGGGGTGATGGATGTGTTAATTAACTCAACGAGGATATCCTTTCACAATCTATACACATATACGTATATATATGTCACATCAAGTTGTACACTTGAAATATCTTACAATTTTGTTTGTCAATTATATCTCTATAAAACTAGGGGGAATAAACAACAAAAGCCGTTAAAAGGAAACTTTCTCAAGCTCCCACCACCACACACCATGCCATATTAACCTGCCTGCGTCTGTATCGATGTACTTTCTCCTCCCTCTTGCTGCCATGGATGTTTGTGCTTCTGTCTATGGTCAAGCCCTCTACTTACAGACTAGATCTCAACCCTCCTTGCCTATTCAAGAGTGCTCCTCTGGAACTACCCTCTCTCTATTCCTTTGTCATCAATATTTACCTTCCCATTGGGTCAATCTAATCAATATGTGAGTATGTTCTACCATCATCTAACTTAAAAATTATATTTGGCATCCCATATACATTCTTATTCCATTGATGTCCTTTTTCTGTGCTCAGTGTGTGGTACAGTGAAAGTATGGAATCAGAAAAACCTGGTTTCATTTTTGGTCTGCTATCTATTGGCTATGTGATCTTTAGGCACTCAAATCTTTGAACCTCTGTTTCGTAATCTATTAAATGGAAATTAACATTACCTCAAAGGATACAAAGGCAATTTCGAGGCATTGTCTAAAAGCATTCAAAGTGCTTTAAATGTGGTAATATTTAATGTTCATCATAAAACTATGAAATGGGTTCTATTATTTTCCCCAACTTATGGATGAAGATATCAAGGAAACAGGAGGTTAAGCTGCATAAATATTACACTTAAGTAAGGTGTAAAGCTAGCGTTGGAACTTAGGCCTGTTGGAGAAAATCAGGCTTTCCTCATTCAACTTTCTTTCCACATTAATAAACTTGTAGCAGGCACAAATCTGCCCAACATTACATTTTCTACCTTTCATTTAGCTAGATATGACTAATTTTCACCAGTGAATTATGAGCAGAAGAGATGTGTGCCACTTTTATCACCCCAAAGTGGCAGCAACCCAGCTTCAGCTGTGTGACCATAATGCCGTAGGGTAGGGGTCAGTACACTATGGGGCCTGTGGGCCAAATATGTTCCATCTCCTCTTTTTGCAAATAAAGTTCTATTGGAACACAGAGACATCCATTTATTTACATATTTTCCATGGTTACTTTTACACTAAGCCAGCAGAGCTGTCATTATTGATGTAAGTGCCACAATATTAGGTTTTTCTCAATATACAAAACATATTTTTACAATTACTTCTTTTAAAAATTTAATATTGTCCATAACTGTTTATGTCAATTTAGACTATGGGAAGATGATAAATCTTACCTACCATTGTGAGTGACATCACCTGAAGTAGCATTTATTTTCTTGTTTAGAACTTTGCTTGCTTTATATAGATTCACATTACACATGAATTTCCAGAATTCATTCATGTCATAGTGCAAGTGCCTAAAAGGACCGCTGCTTACAGTACCTTAACTGTGAGTAAAATAAATGGCTTTTAGTACTTTTTAGTACTTGGTTTAAAAAATCTTGTTATATAAAATGATAAACATTGCAAGAGGCAACGAAACTAATTCAATTATACTTTAGTTATATCTAGAAAAATGTTATATCTAGAAAATATAAAATAAAAATGTTTAGCTATATCTAGACAAATGGTATTTTTCTTTTATGGTCTGAGGTCTATAACAAAAATTTTTATATTTGTGGTAAATTGGGCAAATATTGTGTCTGGCCCCATGGTGTAGTGGTTAAGTTCATGCACTCCACTTTGGCAGCCCAGGCTTTGCAAGTTTGGATCCTGGGCACAGACCTAGCACCACTGGTCAAGCCATGCTGTGGCAGCTTCCCACATAAAATAGAGGAAGATTGGCACAGAGGTTAGCTCAGGGAAAAACTTCCTCAAAATAAAAGGAAAAAAAAAGGAGGCAAGTAAGTAAAATGAATGACTACATTATTATTTATAGAATTTTCTCTCATAATTCAAAGACACTTGAGGTAGCCAAAATTTTCTGACAAAGAAAATTTTTTTTTGATACTGTAGTCCAATAATAAACTGTCTTTTCGTTCCCTTATTTCTTTAAACTACCTGCTCCTGTGGCTTCATTTGTATATTCCTATCCTTGAACATGGGCTTTGACTTGCATATATCTAAGATGACATCTCTAAGGTATCTATTTTTAAGTTATCATACATTGAGCACACATTGTGTGGCAAGCACTGTAAATGAAACTTACTTAAATCACTTGTAATCTTTCGCAAAGTCTTTCGAGGCAGATATTATGATCCCCATTTTATTAATGTCTGAATGGATCCTTGCTTAAAATCATACAGCCAATAATAAGTTTTGGAATTATGATTCCTTCCTAGGTATGTTTAACTCTCAAGCTCGGACCTTCCATAAATTTATTCTGCCTCTTTATTGCTGATCAGACTAAAGACTGCATAAAAAGAAATGTATCTATTTCTTCATGAGAGTGAGTTTGACCTCATTATCATGAACAATCCAAATATTTCTTAACATACACCCTAAATGAATTTTTTAAATATATTTATTTTGCCTGAAATAACATTTTGCTACTTGAGTTTTGCTGCAGAAAACATTTTCTTCTTTCCATTGTATTTTATTTTTATGTTAAAAATTTTATTTTTATTGAAGTATAAACTACATGTGGAAAGGTATGTAAATCATAGACTCAATAACTTTTCACAATGTGAACACACTAATGTAGCCAGCGCCAGATCAAGAAATAGAATTTTACCAGCACACATAGAGTATGTTGTCTTTTGTGCCTGGCTTCTTTTAGTCAATGCTATGTTTATAAAATTCATTCATATTTTATGTAGCAATAGCTTTGTTCATACTCAGAACTGTATAATGTTTCATTGTTGGAATTAAATCCAATTGATTTATCCATTCTAATCTTGGTGGATATTTGAGTTGCTAGAAATTTGGGGCTGTCATGAAGAATACCATTATCTATATTTTTGAACCTCATTTTTGACATGTGTGAATGAATTTCTTTTGTCATATGAAAGGAATTGCTGAGTCATTTAGTATGCTCTAGTAGAAAGTGACAATCACTTGTCTAAACTGTCGTACCAATTTATATTCCCACTAGCATTGGATGTGTTCCAATTACTCACCAACACATGGAATTACCTGTCTTTCTGGTGAATATGTATGACACTGTGGTTTTAATTATCATTTCCCTGATAGCTAATGAGCATCTTTTTTTATGTTTATTGACCACTTGGATACCCTCTTTTATGAAGTGCCTATTCAAATCTTCTATCCTTTTTTTTTCCTATTATGCATCTACTGTTTTATCTTATTGACTTGAAGGAATCCTTTATATGATAAGTACAAGTACTTTATAGTGTATTCACATTACATACATCCTACCACACACTTTACATACATCTTCGACTCCATAGCTTCATTTTTCATATATTAATGGTGTCTTTTGATAAGCAGACATCTTTAATTTTAATGTAGCCTAATTAACTTTTTTCTGTGTGTGCTATTTAAGAAATTTTTCTAGCCCTTTTTCCTTGATTTTTATTCCTTGCTGTTTATTATGGATGGCAGTATCTTTCTTTTAAGATAGGTAGAAGACAAAATACCCCACAATTTTATCAATGTATACAATTTTAAAAGTATTCTTGCACAATGTCTAACATTAAAGATTTATCAGTAAAAAGCTTTATCTATAAAAGAGGTTTGACAAAAATATATTATTTCAGGGCCTGCCTGGTGGTGCAGTGGTTAAGTTTGTGCTCTCTGCTTCAGCAGCCCAGGGTTCACCAGTTCGGATCCTGGACGCGGACATACACACCACTTATGAAGCCACGCTTTGGCAGACATCCCACATATAAAGTAGAGGAAGATGGGCACAGATGTTAGTTCAGGGCCAATCTTCCTCAGCAAACAGTTAGCTCAGGGCTAATCTTCCTAAAAAAAAAATATATATATATATATTATTTCATAGAAGTATTATTATTAATACTTAACACTTTAAAGATCCTTAATTAATTGTAAAATATCACTTTTGAAAAAATAGATAGCATTTCTGAAATTAAGAATGAAGAAGAGTAGAGTATTGGTCTACTTTAAGAAAAGGATTTGTTTTGTACTTGTGAACACAGCACTATTTAAATTTTTCATCAGCAAAGATGGCTACATTTTCTTGATTTAACAGTTAATTACACTGGAGCTAATTATTAAGCCTCAGAATAAGTGATGCAGCAGAAACTACACTATATGCCCTCTGAAAATGCAAATAAGCAATAAACATTTTCTTCTAATTTACTTCTATTTTTAATTTTCATATGATCACTTGGTTGTCTGATCTCTGTCCATTACATTTATTTACATAACTAAACTTTAAGTAGAAGTGAAATTTTCTTGATGTACTGGTTAATTATGAGGAGCTGCTTAACAAGAAAGGGTGATTATCATAACTTCCTGGAAACTACTCGACTTGGGTCCAACCACAGTGGAAAGTGACACTCTACTTCCAAAGTGTTCAGTCACTTTCAAAAAGCAAATTGTTTTACATCAATGTATGAAAAATTTGAAGTTCTTTCTAAAAAACACATTTGGAGATAATAGCAGTTACTGTGAGTTAAAGCCAGCATCTCCTCATACCCTTTAAGATTAAGACTCTGTATAATAGATTAAAAACAATTTGCTCAAGTAAATTAGGTTGAGTAAAATCTCTTTAAAAATGCACATTTTGTGGGGGCCAGCCCAGTGACATAGTAGTTCAGTTCACACGCTCTGCTTCAGCAGCCCAGGGTTTGCTGGTTCGGATCCCAGGTGTGGACCTACACACCACTCATCAGCCATGCTATGGCAGGTATCCCACCTATAAAGCAGAGGAGGATGGGCACAGATGTTAGCACAGGGCTAATCTTTCTCAAGAAAAAAAAAATGCACACTTTTGTATTCCTCTTTTTGGCTGATAAATTGTGCTATTTACCCTCCAAGCATCAATGTTATTCCAATATGGTTTCAGCCTGAATATAGTTACCAGAGCCATTTTTCCCTAAGATGATGTGGTTAATATACAATGGAAGTGTCATCAAAAGAATAATATAGTATTGTTAACATATCCTTTAAATTAACTTTCTGGTTTAAGTTTGCCATTTAATAATGGGCATGTTCTTGAGGTATATAAATTTGCTATAGTCTTTAGAAGGAGAGCCAAGTGTTAAAAGAAAGAACTTCTAGTATTTGCATTTGTTAAAAGATTTCATTATTGAAGACTCATGATAGGTGAAAATATTGAGGTCAATATTTATGATAATTTCTTTGATGTTATTACTTGGCTGGTGCTGCTGCTATTATTTTAACATTGGTGTCCCTGTCACTTCCAAGCCATCAGTATTGGGAATGAAATGGGATTCTGTGTCTGCAGACGTGGCTGACTCAGGATACATCAAATCTCTGTTTATATTTCATGCCAATGAAGAGGGCGATCTCTTGCTAGCAGTAAGGATGGGAAACAAAGGAGCTGACAAGTTCAAAGTAAAGTTTTACAGTAAAAATGTTTGCTCAGAAGCAGGCATGAGAGGCCAAAGGAGACCAAAGCCAAGAGACCAACCAATAAGAGTACCATAGAAGCAAAGGATGGAGTCTTTCTTAGGACCACATTAGAAGATATAATAGAAGTGTCAAAAAAAAAATGGCTGTGAATTATAGCTGTCTTGAGTTTAAATGCCCATCTTGCCACTTACTACTTTTAAGATTTTAGACACATTTTAACATACCATGAGTACAGTAACATCTATTTCTGCCTTCAAAGTTTGTTGCAAGGTTTAAGCATAATGATTCATGGCTAGTACTTAATATAGTGGCTTGCACATGATGAGTTGTCAATAATATTTATTATTGTCAATATAATTCAATATCTCTATTCGTGTCTAGTCTTTATTCTAGTTCATTCCTTGTGGGACGACTTCCACCTACATATGTTAAAATTTCCAAGTGGTTCTGACAATCCTCAAGTCAAATAATGCACCCATTAAAGTTCTCATTATAAAATTTTCCTTTCTTCTTCCTTCCTTCTCTCCTTTACCCTCTTGTTTCTCTTCTGCTTGTTTAACTTCTGCCTTTGCTCTCCATATCTGCTTTTATTTTCATTTAAACACTTATTGATTAGCTCTGGATATATGCTAAGTGATATAACTTACATCATTTAGTTGACAGAAACAATGTGTAAAGAAATATTTATAACTCACTGAAATATGATGTAAATATTATTGACTCTGAATAAATTTTAGTTTACTTAATTGAGTAAACTTGAGAAGTGCAAAAAAACCACATAAATTTATATTGTCTAGATAGGAGGGTTATTATGAACAATTTCCATAGATTCCAAAGCATTACATAAAAATCTTGCAGAACACATAATATTAGTTTCCTGGAGCTACTGTAACAAAATAGCATAAACTTGGTGGCTTAAAATAACAGAAATCTATTCTTTCACAATTCTAGAAGTTAGGTCTGAAACCAAGTTGTCAGCAGGCACATGCTCCTTATGAAGGCTCTAGGTAAGGATCCTTACTTGACTCTTCCTAGTTTTTGGTAGGTTCTCGCAGTACATGCCATTCTTTGGCTTGTAGCTGCATCACTCTATTCTCTGCCTCTGTGTAGCCGCCCCTGATGCAGGAAGGGTTAATAATCACTGGATAAGGCTTGCCAACAAACTGTGACCCAGAGGTGAGAAGGCGGGTCAGCCAATGATGGGTAAGACCGCCAAGGGGAGGCAACCTAAGACAGGCGCAGTCACCTGGGGGCACAGATGGAGACACGATATCAATATCAGGAGCAGGAGGAGCCGTTGCCTGGGAGACCTTGCCTGCTCCGAGATAAAAATATATGAGCACAGCAATAACACGATAATATCAAAACAGAGGCCGAGGGAGGGCTCCTTGAGAAATCACTAAGAATTCTTGGCATTCACTAATTACTTCATCCAGAACACCTGTGTATGTTTAACTGATGTAAGCTATGTATATATTGAAATGCTGGTTATAATAAACTCAGAGTGGCCATCAGCCCTCTCCACATCTATCCTGATGTGTACATTGGATTGCAACACCAACACTCCATCTTCACGTGGCCTTCTTCCCTGTGTATCTGAGCGTCCTTTCTTCTTTTTATAAAGAGACCAGTCATTAGATTTAGGGCCCACCCTAATCCAGTGTCAACTCATCTAAACTCAATTACATCTATAAAGATTCTATATCCAAATAAGTTTGCATTCTGAAGTTCTAGGTAGACGTTCATTTTGAGGGAACACTATTGAAACCACTGAACGCATATTGGCCCATGTTTCCCATGCACAAAAGACATCCTCCAATCACACCCACTGTGCCATAAATACATAGATAACACACATATGGCTAGAAAAGTCTTCTACAATCCAATAGGTCAGCTAAGAAATATACCAAGAACTTTTAAATTCACTTTTTTTTTCTTTGACTATGTATTTATTTGTTTTTCCTAAAGGCAGAAGGGGAGGTTAAGTGTCTTAGAGATAGTGTTAACCTTCTAAAGTCAAGATTCAAAGATTATCTAAAATGTTTGATTTGATGCCTTGCTTTTAGCTCCTGAGAGAAAAATCTCTACTGTGTGTATCTGGGGCTGCTGACCCTAAGAAGAAAATCATTGCAAAACCACAAATATAAATTTAAAAAATATATAATTAACTTTACAGGGAGGTTTTTTAAACAAAATAAATACAACTACTGGGTCTTGGAATTGAGAACCACTAACATAAACTTTTATTAACTAAACATATCAGATTTACATTTCAAGCTAACAGCTGATTGAAGAATAAATGGCAAAATAAGAAAGAGATAAAAAAATTGAAGAAAATATAGGAGAAATGAGAAGAATATGAAATAAGAAGGAAGTTGATAGAAAGAATAGAGAAAAAGCCAATGAGGAGAGACATCAAGATTGCAAAATAGATGGCACCTGACTTCAGTCCCCCTCACCAGAAGACCAACTAGAAACCATCCATAGACAAGACACCACTTTGAAAATCTGAGAACACAGAGGTGAGTCTGAAGAACCTCCCTGGAGCACAGAAACAGAGGAGGATTTCATTAGAAGGGTAAAAAGATTGATTTCACCTTGACTGCATTACTCCTTCTCCAGGCCAGTGCAGCATCACACAAAGAGGTCCTCCTGCCTCTGGACCTGTGGTTTCTCCAGTGGGAAAAAAGAAAACCCAAGGTAGACATGCAGCTTCCCCATTATTGCAGGATGCTTCCCAGAAAAAACAGTTGGGTCTTGCCTCATGGGGATCACCCAGGGAATCTGCAGAACTGGGCCACTGGGGATCAGATGGAGACAGAGAAGGGGGGCAGGGCTTACAGCAACCAGTGCTCAGATCTTGGTGGACTACATTCCTGCAGGTGACAGCGCCCAAGCAGAGATCCTAGCCAGAGTCTCTGCCCATTTGCAGGGCTAATGTGGTGACCCTATCTGGCTGGGGATCTCAGTTGGCAGCTCTGCTTGGTTTGAGTCCCCAGCCAATTGGCCATACTGGCTGTGGAGACCATTATACAACCCTGCCTAAGCGGAGAAGCAAGGTTGCAGCCCCACCCAATTGCTTAGCATACTGTCTAGTCCCACCCAACCAGAAAGCCTGGCCTCTGATGCCTGGCAGCCCTGGAGCACATCCTATGGCCTGTTCAAGCAGGGAAGCAAGTCAGTATCCCCATCCAACTATAGAACTTAGCCTCCAGTCTCTCTGGACCAGGAAACTTAGACAGAGAACCTGAATAGATACAGAACTCATCTGCGAGCCCTGCTTGAGCAGAGAGCCAAACCAGCAACTCTACCCAACTATTGATCATAGCCTCCAGCCTCACCTAACCTAGGAGCCCATACAGTGACCTCAAGCAGGCTCAGAAGCCTGCCAGTCATACCATTCCTGCAGCAAAACTCAGACAATGGCCCTGACTCATTGCTGAGCATAGCTTGTGGCCTTGCCCTGGCAGGGAACCAAGATAGCAACATTATCCTACCACAGTATACAGCCTCCAGTCCTACTCAACTGAGCAGTACAGTTGGAGGCCTCACCCAACCAGAGAGCCCTGCCAGTGACCTCGACCAACAGTGAGGCCCTGTCTGACTGCTAAGCACTGCCTGCAGTGCCACCAGGGCTAGACTCCAGCCAGTGGTATCATCCAGTTGAGAAGCACAGCCTAAGGCCCCACACAACCAGCATCAATTGCAGAGGCCAGCCTGAGGCCTGCCCAATTTCTCTTCTAGGGAACACAGCCTGTGACCTGGTCCAAAATAGCAGATTTGACACAATACTATAGACCAAATGGACCTAACAGATTTTACAGAGCCCTTCATCCAACAGCAGAGAATATGCATTTTTATTAAGTGCATGTGGAACTTTCTACAAGATAGATCATATGTTAGACTACAGAAGAAGTCTCAGCAAATTCAAGAAGATAAAAATTATATCAATTTTTTTCTAATAATGATGGTATCAAACTAGAAATCAATTGGAGGAAAATTGGAAAATTCACAACTACATGGAAATTAAACAACACACTTCTGAACAACTAATGGACCAAAGAAGAAATCAAAAAGGAAATAAAAAGTATATTGTAACAAACAAACATGGAAATACAACATAGCAAAACATATGGGATACAGCAAAAGCAGTTCTAAGAAGACAGTTTAAAGCAATAAATGCCTACATTAAGGAAAAAGAAAGATCTCAAATAAACATTTAGCTTTAAACCTCAAGGAACTAGGAAAAAAAAAAAAAAACTAAGCCCAAAGTTAGCAGAAGGAAAAAAACAATAAAGATTAGAGCAGAAATAAATAAAATAGAGAATATAAAAATCCATGAAACTAAGAGTTTGTTCTTCAAAATAAAAAAAAAAATTGACATACCTTTAGCTAGACTAACCAAGAAAAAAAGAGAGGACTCAAATAAATAAATTATAAATGAAAAAAGAGACATTACAATTGATACCACAGAAATGTAAACAATCATGACAGAATACTATGAATAGCTATAGGACAACAAATTGAACAACCTAGAAGAAATGGATAAATTTCCAGAAGTGTACAACCTACTGAGACTAAATCATGAAGAAACAGAAAACCTGAACAGACCAGTAATGAGTAAAGTGATTGAATCCATAATTTAAAACCTCCCAATAAAGAAAAGTCCAGGGAGAGATGGTTTCACTTATGAAGTCTACCAAACATTTAAAGAAATTAAGACCAATCCTTCTCAAACTCTTCCAAAAAATTGAAGAAGAGGAAATATTTCCAAACTTATTTTATGAGGCCTGCATTACTCTAATACCAAAGCCAGAAAAACGGCACTACAAGGAAAGAAAGCTATAGGCCAATATTCCTGAAAAATATAGATACAAAGATTCTCAACAAAAGCAAACCAAATTCAACAGCACATTTAAAGGATCATACACCATGATCAAGCGGAATTTATCTGCTGAATGCAAAGACTATTCAACATATGCAAAACAATAAATGTGATACATCACATTAATAGAACAAAGGTTAAAACTCGTAAGATCATCTGAATAGATGCAGAAAAAGAATTTCACAAAATTCAACGTCCTTTCATGGTAAAAGATCTAAAAAAACTGGGTATAGAAGGAACATACCTCCTCAAAATAAAAGCCATATATGACAAACCCACAGCTAACATGATACTCAACAGTCAAAGGGTGGAAGCTTTTCCTCTACGATTAAGAACATGACAAGGATGTCCATTGTCACTACTCCTATTCAGCATAGTACTGGACGTCTTAGCTGGAGCAATTAGCCGAGAAAAAGACATCCAAATTAGGAAGAAATAAAATTTTACAATTTACAGATGGCATGATCTTATATAAAGAAAATTCTGAAGGCTCTACCACAAAACCATTAGAACTAATAAGCAAATGCAGTAAATTTGCAGCATACAAAATCAGCATACAATAATTGGTTGTGTTTCTATACACTAACAATGAACTATTAGAGAGGGAAATTGTGAAAACAATCCTACTTACAATAGCATCAAAGAGAATAAAATACTTAAGAATGAATCTAAGCAAGAAGGTGAAAGTTCAGTACACTGAAAACTATAAATCATTAATGAAAGACATTGTAGACACAAAGAAAGTGAATGATAGCCTGTGTTCAGATTGGAAGAATTCATATTGTTAAAATATCCATACTACAAAGCAATCTGCAGATTCAACGCAATCTCCATAAAAATTCCAATGATATTTTTCACACAAATGTAACAAACAATCCTAAAATTTGTATGGAACCACCAATGACCCCAAAAAGCCAAAGCAATCTTGAGAAAGATGTACAAAGCTGGAGTGATCATACTACCTGATTTCAAACCATATTACAAAACTATAGTAATCAAGCAGTATGGTACTTGCATAAAAACATACATAGACCAATGGAACAGAATCAAGGGCCCAGAAATAGACCCTTGAATATGTAGTGAACTAATATTTGACAAGGGAGCCAAGAATACTCAATGGAGGGAGGGTAGTCTGTTCAATAAATAATGTTAGGAAAACTGGATATTCACATGCAAAAGAATGGAATCGGATGCCTACCTTACACCACTCACAAAAATTAGCACGGGGCCAGCCCCGTGGCCGAGTGATGAAGTTCGCTCGCTCTGCTGAAGGGCCCAAGGTTTTGCTGGTTCGTATCCTGGGCGCGGACATGGCATTGCTCTTCAGGCCGCATTGAGGCGGCGTCCCACATGCCACAACTAGAAGGACCAGCAACTAAGATATACAGCTATGTATCAGGGGGGATTTGGGGAGATAAAGCATAAAAAAAAAAAAAGAAAAAAGGATTGGCAACAGTTGTTAGCTCAGGTGCCAATCTTTAAAAAAAAAAATTAGCTCAAAATAGATTAAAAACTTAAAATGTAAGACTTGAAACTGTAAAACTCCTAGATGAAAACAGAAAAGCTCCTTGACATTAACCTTGGTAATGACTTTTTGGATATGACACCAAAAGCACAAACAGCAAAAGCAAATATAAACCAAGGGGACAACATCAAACTAAAAACTTCTGCACAACAAAGGAAATTATCAACAAAATGAAAAAGGCAACCTATGAAAGGGGAGAAAATATTTGCAAACCATATATTTGATAAGAGGTTAATATACAAAATATATAAAGAACTCATACAATTCAATAGCAAAAAAACAAATAATCTCATTTAAAAATGGCCAAAATAACTGAATAAACTGAATAAACTGTTTTTTTCCAAAGAAAATATACAAATGGTCAACAGGCAATGAAAAAGTACTCAACATCACTAATTAAGGAATACAAATCAAAACCACAATGAGATATCACCTCACGTCTGTTACAAAAAATGACTATTATCAAAAAGACTAGAGATGGATGACAAGCCTTGATGAGCATGTGGAGAAAACACTGTTGATAAGAATATAAATTGGAACAACCACTATGGAAAACTGTATGGAATTTTTTGAAAACATTATGGATAGGACTACCAAAATTTAGCAATCCCACTTTGGGGTGTATATCCAAAGGAAACAAAATCACTATCTCAAAGAGATATCCTCACCTCCATGGTCATTGCAGCATTATATACAATACCTAAAACTTGGAAATGAGTTAAGCGTCCCTAGACAGACAAATGGATAAGGAAAATGTGGTGTATATTTACACAATGGTATTATTCAACAATTAAAAAAAGGAAATCCTGCCATTTGTAACAATGTGGATGAATCTTGAGGGGGTCATGCTAAATGAAATAAGTCAGAGAAAAGAAAATACTGTATGATGTCATTTATATGTGGAATCTAAAGAAACTGAACTCCTAGAAACAGTAGATTGGTGGTTTTCAGGGACTAGACATGGGGGAAAGGAGTTATGGTTGTCAGCGTAAATACTTCCAGTTACAAGATAAATAAGTTCTGGGGATCTAATATACAGCATGGTGGCTATAATTAACAATACTGTATTGTATACTTGAAAGTTGCTAACAGAGTAGATCTTAAATGTTTTCAACTTCCCCCAAAAAGGTAACTATGTGACATGATGAGTGTGTTAACTAACTTTACTATGGTAATCGTTTCACAATATATATGTATATCAAATCATCATGTTGTATATCTTAAAGTTCCACAGGTTTATATGTCAATTATATCTCAATAAAGCAGGGAAAAAAATAGGAAAGCCAAATATGAAAGAGAGAGGCAGTGAGATGGAGAAATTGAAAAAAAGAAAGATTTTTTTCTGAGATGTCCACAATAATTTCTTCCTTACGCCCTAGAATCCTAACAATCTAACTGTATTTTCTCCCACAAACCTCAATTCTCCAGACAACACAGATCCTGAGACCATAGCAGTTTCAACACATCTGACAAACATGACTTCTGGATTTCGCCCGGAGCACGTGTTCTACAGCATCTCTTATTTCTCTAAGAATTCTCTTACTGTGTGCAAAACATCTCTGAGACACTGTCAAGCTTGTTGTGCAGCTGAAATTTCTTTTGCTATGTTTGCATTAGTCTCTGTTGTTCTTCACAAAAAAAGAAATAAGGAATTAGAAGTGAAACATTTGGGAATTTCCCTTGAAACTGTGGATTTTCCTACTTCTTTCATTAAGTAATAGTGATTTTTACAATCAGTGAAATACGTATGCTCTTCTTTTCCAAAATGTAGAACAGTGAGTGTGATATTGATTACTTAAATGACCATCATTTCTTGAAATGTTCTCCCAATTGTTATTGATCTCTGCTTAGTGGCAGAGACTTCAGAGGTACCTCTTCTCCCAACCTGCAAGTGACATATGAAAGCATATATGTTGGCCAATTATTTTTGTTGTATTGTGATATTTTGTTAAAAAATCACTCCATCTGCATTCATATTTACCTGGTTTTAGCAAGAAATGTTAGACTCCAATAAGATCCTTCACAGAGCTTAAGGGAGAGTTATAAAACAATATTGTCATTTTGACTGAAAATTAACGTAATCTTTAGAACAGGATATTTTAGTATCACCTCTGCACTGCAAAATAGGGCATTTACTCATAGATGCAGGCTCTCAAAACAGCTAACCTCAAGGTTAAACAGTATGCTGATGCTAAAGAAATAGCAGAAATAATTATGGACTATTGCTTAGAAAAATGTTTTACTTCACAGAGAGTGAACTGTCAACCCATGTTCTCACTGAGAACAGAAAGGGATCAATTGCCAACTGCTAATTATGCTTCTCTGGGTATTTTTCCAAGAAAGGATAAATGATCGCTGAATGACTAAAGTGCAGAAGAACAAAATAACTTTGATATTGGCAGCTCATAAATTCAAAAATGTTTGGAATTAGAGTATATGTTAGAGCTCATAAGTTTGAATGCTTGTCTAAACTTCACTTTAAAAAACAAACTTTATCTTTAAAAAAATGTCCTGCAACTTTACTGAACTTATTGATTAGATCTAGCAGTTCTTTGGTTGAGTCTTTAAGATTTTCTACCTACAAAATCATGTCATCTGCAAATAGAGACAATTTTACTTCTTTCTTTCCAATTCTAATTTCTTTTATTTCTTTTTCTTGACTGATTGCTCTAGCTAGGATTTCTAGTACTCTGTGGATTGGGAGTGGTGAGAGTGTGCACCCTTGTCTTGATCCTGATCTTAGAGGAAAAGCTTTGAACCTTTCACCATTGAGTATGATGTTAGCTGAGGGCTTGTTATATATGGCTTTTGTTTTCCTGAGATATGTTCCTTCAGTGCCTAACTTGTTAAGAGTTTTTATCATGAATGGATGTTGAATTTTCTCAAATGCTTTTTCTGCATCTATTAAGATGATCATATGCTTTATTTCTTTCATTCTATTAATGTGATGTACTACATTGATTGATTAGCATATATTGAAACATCCTTGCATCCCAGGGATAAATCCCACATGATCATGGTGAATGATCCTTTTAATGTACTGCTGAATTCAGTTTGCTAGTATTTTATTGAGAATTCTTGTACCTATCATCATCAGAAATGTTGGCTATAGTTTTATTTTCTAGTAGTATCCTTTTTGGTTTTGCTATCAAGATAATGCTGGCCTCATAAAATGAGTTTGGGAGTATTGCCTCCTCTTTGATTTTTTGGAAAAGTTTGAGAAGGATTGATCTTAACTCTTTTATAAATGTTTGGGAAAATTCACCAGTGAAACCATCTGGTCCTGGGCTTTTCTTTGTTGGGAGACTTCTTATTACTGATTCAATCTCATTACTAGTAATTGGTATGTTCAGATTTTATATTTCTTCCTGATTCAGTCTTGGCAAGTTGGATGTTTCTAAGAATTTTTCCATTTCTTCTGGGTTGCCCAGTTTGTTGGCATATGGTGTTCATAGAAACCTCTTATGACCCTTTGGATTTCTGTGGTATCAGTTATAATGTTTCATTTTTCATTTATAATTTTCTTGATTTGGATCCTTTCTCTTTTTTCCTTGTTTAGTCTAGCTATGTGTTTGTCAATTTTGTTTATCTTTTCAAAGAACCAACTCCTAGTTTGATTAATCTTTTCTATTGTTTTTCTGTTCTCTATTTCACTTATTTCTGTTTTAATATTTATCATTTTCTTCTTTCTGCTAACTTTGTGCTCAGTTGGTTCTTCTTTTTCTAGTTACTTAAAGTATAGAGTTGGGCTGTCTAATTGGAATCTTTCTTCCTTCTTAATGTAAGCATTTATTGTTATGAACTTCCCTCTTAGAACTCATTTTGCTGCATTTCACAAGTTCTGGTATGTTATGTATCTATTTTTGTCTGTCTCAAGAAACTTTTTTATTTCCCCTTTAATTTCTTCTTTAATCTATTTGTTGTTCACGAAAGTGTTGTTTAATTTCCATGTGTTCATGAATTTTCCAGTTTTCTTCTTGTTATTGATTACTAGCTTCAAGCCATTGTGGTCAGAGAAGATACTTGGTAGGATTTCAATTTTCTTGAATTTGCTAATACTTGTTTTGTGGCCTAATATATTTTCTATCCTAGAAAATGTTCCACATGTGCTTGAGAAGAATATGTATTCTATTGTTGTAAGATAGAATGTCTATATATGTCTCTTAGATCCAGTTGGTCTTTAATGTTGTTCAAATCCACTGTTTCCCTGTTGATTCTCTGTCAGGATAATCTATCCATTGTTGAGAGTGCAGTATTAAAGTCTCCTGCTATTATTGTATTACTGTTTATTTCTCTTTTTAGCTCTGTTAGTTTTTGCTTGTTTCCCAAACATTTATAAAAGAGTTAGGTGCTCCAATGTTGAATGCATAAATATTTGTAATAGCTATATCTTCTTGATCTATAGACCCTTTTATCATTATATAATGACCTTCTTCATCTCTCTTTAACATTTTTAGTGTAAAGTCTTTTTAGCCTGATATAAGCATAGCTTCCCCTACTTTTTTTTTTACCATTTGCTTGAAATGTCTTTTTCCATCCCTTCACTCTTCAGTCTATGTGCATCTTCAAGGCAAAAATGAGTCTCTTGTGGGAAGCATATGTTGGATCTTGTTTTTTCTTTTTTTAATACATTCAACCAGTCTATGTCTTTTAATTGGAAAATTTAATCTGTTTGTGTTTAAAGTAATTACTGATAGGTAAGGACTTACTGTTGCCATTTTGTTCATTGTTCTCTGGTGGTTTTGTAGGTCCACTGTTTCTTATTTCTTATCCTGTTGTCTTTTTTTGTATTTTTTGATGTCTTTTGATATCAGTATGCTTTGACTTCTTTATTGTGTTCTTTTATGTAATTACTACAGGATTTTCCATTGTAGTTACCAAGAAGCTTACATAAAATGTCTTAAACTTATAACTCCCTATTTTGAGTGGATAAAAACTTAACTTCAATAGAATTCACAAACTATACTCTTACTTCTCCTCCCCCTCACATTTTAGATTATTGTTCTTACAATTTACATGTTTTTTATATTGTGTAGCTAATAAGAGATTATTATATTTAAGGTTCTTTTTACTACATTTGTGTTTTTTTAACTCTTAAATTAGAGTTGTATGTGAATTATGCACCACTATTACCATATTGCAGAATCTAACTATGACTGTATATTTATTATTACCAGTGATATATACACTACCCTTTAGTTTTTGTGATGTTAATTAGCATTCCTTTACTTCCATTCAAAGAATTACCTTCAGCATTTCTTGTAAGTTAGGTCTGATGGTAATGAAATCCCTCAGCTTTTACTTGTATGGGAAAGTCTTTATGCCTCCTTTGTTTCTGAAGGACAGCTTAACCAGCAATAGAATTCTTTTTTTGACAGTTTTTTTTTCAATATTTAAAATATGTCATCCCATTCTCTCCTGGCCTGGAAAGTTTCTATTGAGAAATTCACTGATAGTTTTATGGAGGTTCCCTTATACGTAACTTCTCTGTTTTCTCTCAATACTCTTAAAATTCTTTCTTTGTCCTTTATTTTAACAATTTAATTATAATGTGTCTCAGTGTAACCCTATTTGGGGTCCTTTGGGCCTCAAGAATCTGGGTGTCCATTTTTCTCCCCAGGTTCAACAAGTTTTTGGCCATTATTGCTTTAAATATATTTTCTGTCCCTTTCTTTTTCATGCATTATTTTCCTAATTTTGTTTAGTTGTCTGTGGAGCTTTCTGGTAGTTCAGTAAACATCCTTAAGAGGAATATTCTGAATTCTTTATCTGACAGTTCACAGATCTCCATTTCTTTAGGGTCATTTATTGGAGCTTTATATGTTTCCTTTGGCAGTGTCATATTTACCTGATTTTTCGTGGTCTTTACTCCCTTACATTGATATCTACATATTTAAGTAATCAAGCTCCTCTTCCAGACTTTACAGGTTTGTGTTGGCAGAGACCATTCTTCACCATAAGCTCAGTTTGGGTTTTTGGGTGTGTCTGCTGGAAATGTCCTTAGGCAGAAGGGGACTGCTATTATGATCTATTTTGCAGCAAAGCAACAGTTCCAGATCTGAGGATGGTGATGATAGGAGTGTGCCACTAGCTGAGAACAGTTGAATAGAACTATTCACTCTCTTACATACTCAAGTGAGCCTCAGGTTGTCTCCATGGTTGCCTAGATTCTCTGGTCAGGCTTTCTAGATGGTCGAGACTGGGTACTATATTTGGTAGTAAATGGTGCTGTGAACTAGATTCCCTGAACTGACATGGCAGCAGTATGGCACCCAGGGCATATACAGCTTCTTGTTTGGAGACCCTAATTAGGCCAAAGTGTGTACTGAATTCCCTGGTCAGGTGACACCACCAGTTTTGCTCTATAGACAGGGGAAGCCATGGCCTGTGCTCTCTGTTCAAATCCCACTGTACTAGGGCTGTTGAATGAGCTGTGTACCTTCTCCTGTGCTCTGGTTAGGTTCCCTAGTCAGAGAGGCTAAAGGCTGTATTCAGCAATGAGTGAGGCTACAAATTAGATTTCCTGCCCAGGTGCAGCAGGAGAAGCAGCTCTAAAGCTGATAAAGCTCTTTGTTGTCTTAACTCAAGCTGACCCACACCCTAAGTTCCCTGGCTGAGCAAGGCTACTGGATTTATTCTGCAAACTAACAGCTCTGATCACATGCCTCTTGCTTGAGTGCTGCTGGTCTATGCAGCTTCTACGAGTTGTCACCAGCTCTTCTGGTCAGAGGGGGCCAGAAGAAGCTCTCCACCGCAGATGGGTCTGTGATTCAGCTCCTTGCCTAAGCAGGAGGGGCAGGAGCCTCTCCAGGCTGCTCTGAATTTCCCAAACTGGCTCTCAGGTTGGGAGGGGCTGGGAGCTTATCTTTGATATGAATTAATCTCCTTACCTATGTGTGGCACAGGAACACTTCACACCCAATACTGGTTTTGCTCAGAGAGCAATCAGCTCTACCTACCCACGCTGACTCGAGCACTGCTGGGTTGCACTGCTTCTGAGAGTTGTCACCAGCCCTTCTGCTCAGATGGGGCCAGAATACACTCTCCACAGTGCATGGGAGTGACTCCGCTCCTTGCCTGGGCGTGGGCAACCCAGGATCCAGAGCTGGTAAAACTTATTTGAGATTTTCTTTGTAGTAGAAAATTTTGTCATTTGGATTCAATAGATTTTGAATTTTCTTTTCACACTAGATAAAAAACTAACATGGCTTTCTAATTTATACACTGAATAATGTTTAAAAATTAATTATGATTTTTATTTCTGGCTTTTTATGTTTTAATTATCCAGGATTACCCCCCTCCCCACTCACCCTGCCTCTGTAGCCTTGGCTTATTGGAGTGCCCCAAATTAGGAGAAAACCCTTTGAATAAAGAAATATTTGAAGATTTGTATTGGTCATTTTGGTAGACAGCCTACTAAAATAGCTCCCAATGATTTCCTGCTCCTGGTCTCCAGGCCCTTGTATAATCTTTTCCCCTAAAGTTTGGGCTGGACCTAGTAACTTGCTTCTGACAAATAGTATATGGCAAAAGTGATGGGTTGTCTTTTTAAAGATTAGATTACAAAAGATCAAGATTTCTGTACTGATTTCTCTCTTTCTCTCTGGATTTTCTCATGTGCTTGCTTTGATGAAGCAATCTGCTAAAACCCAAGTGGTAAGGAACTGAAGAAGGCCTATGGCCAATTGCTACAGAGGAATTGTGACCTTCAATCCAATAGCCCATGAGGGACTGAATCATACCAAAAATCACGTAATGAGTGTAGGAGTGAGTCCTTCTCCAGCTAAGGCTTCAGCCAACACCTTGACTGCAGCCTGTGAGAGACCCTAAAGCAGACAACTCAGGTAAGCCATGCCAAACTCTTGAATCACAGAAATTATGAGATAATAAATGTGTGTTCTTTTAAGTTGCTAAGTTTTGCAGTAGTTTCTCACACAGCAACAACTATTACAACCATGTATCATACACCATACATAGATGTCAGATAATGTCCAGAATCAAATCTAAAATCTCAAAGGAGAGATTTTCATAAAATACAGGAGTTTCAAAATAATGTTAAATTTCCATGACCCTACTCAAATATGTTCATTCCTTTCCACCATAAAATCCTCACTACCCACACCCAAATTGGAGATATAGAGGTGATTGAGAGAAACTTATCAAGAAATGCAACTTGATGCCTAAATGAATATCATAAAATCCGAATTTACATATCTGGTACACGAATGCAGACATGCTTCGCATTCCCCAACTGTGGTAGTCATTTAAGACTGTTTCAAATTTTAATTTTTCTCTTATGGTGGTTAATGGTAGGATTGTACTTTCAGTTTAACCAATGAAATCTGTATTGCTTCCTGGAAGAATTAATTTAGCCGCCTGCATGAAGCACTGTACCAGTCTCCATCCTGATTGTGGAAACATGTGTGAGATGGAGACTGATAACCTGGCTCCCTAAGTAAGTGCAGTGGGCAACAGTTGTTTTGTCAACTCATAATGGACATATTGTGAGAACAAAACATAAACTAATTTTGTGATAAAAGATTAACAATTTGTGTTGTTACTGTAGCATAACCAGGCTAACCCTAACTAATTTATGCTTGGGGTTATATGGGTTCCATGAGTCCAAATATGGAGGCATGTTTTTGTTTTTGATTTTAACTCAGAATCTAGGAAAGATTTTAGGTAGATAATTGCCTATTAAAAGTTATCTTGTCTTAAGTTACTTCCTAAAGGCTAATAGGGAAATAAGTATTGTTTGAAAATTTTCTAGCTCCTCTGAGTTCTCTGTTAACTTTATTTTAATATTAGACTATTATATGAGTATTAATATTATTACCCAAATTTTTATGAAAATTAGATTAGAATATTATACAAGTAATGAATATAACATGTGGCAATTTTACTTTGGGGATTATCCTAAAGGCTGAGTCAGTCACGGCGCTCCAGCAATTTTCCTGTTCCTCTCCTGCATCATCATTATTTCTTTTTTTAAAGATTTTTTTTGTTTTTCCTTTTTCTCCCCAAAGCCCCCCAGTACATAGTTGTATATTCTTTGTTGTGGGTCCTTTTAGTTGTGGCCTGTGGGATGCTGCCTCAGCGTGGTTTGATGAGCAGTGCCATGTCCACGCCCAGGATTCAAACCAACGAAACACTGGGCCGCCTGCAGTGGAGCGCGTGAGCTTAACCACTCAGCCATGGGGCCAGCCCCAGCATCATCATTTTTAACTCTGTTTTAAACACAAAAAAATACACCCTCATCTACATTCCTACCTCCAGTTGTAGTCTCATCCATCTCTTTCCTTGCATAACAAAACTCTCTGAAGAAGTACTCTATTCCACTGTTCTAATTGCTCTCCATTCTTTCTTTCTTGAACCTGGTCCAATCTTGGAAAATTGTTCTTATCAGTATTGCCCGATTCACCCCCTCCCCATGACCTGCTTCTCTCTCAATCTTTGCCATCTCAGTTGATGACAGCTCTAGTTTTCTTGATGTATATAGACTGTCGTCGCAAAATAACCAATAACCAAACTATGGATGAGAGAAATAAGGTGACCTTTACTTGAGCCAAAGAGAGGATCAGAATCCAGGAAAGCAGGCAGTCTTCACAAAGGAAAAAGGTATTCTAGAGAAACATGGTTTTCATTACAGTCTGATATCTTTTTAGAACAAAGAATGTAAATTAAACACACCCAAGATACATTTACAAAGTTTCAAAAAGGTATTTAGCTGCAAATTAGCAGACCAACATGACCCTAATGTTGGGAAATGGAATTTATTTGAGGAGTACAAATACTCAGTGTTACTGATGGGGCATTACCAACAGGGTGCTATCTATAGGGTGTTACCAAGAGGGCATTACTGGCTTTGTAAGAGAAGTATGTATTCTTACTTTAACAATTAAAGCAGATGTACAATGTATGTTTGATAGGCCTTAAATCAGGCTTTTTTTTCCCAGTTCAAACCAAATCAGTTTCAAATCAGAATAGTTGCCCTATGTATGCCAATATGTGAAAATCTCTTGTCAAGACCAAAAACTTGATGCCATTCTTATTTGCTTTACTTGGTACATACTCCATGCCCAATCCATCAGTAAATCATGTTGGTTCTACCTTTAAAATATGTGTAATATCCAATCACTTTTACATTGCTTCCCATGTTGCTGCTTGAATCCAAGCTCTCCTGGCTCTTGCTAGGTTTTCAGCAATAGCCTCCTACCTGGTATACCTGATTCTGCCACGCCTCCTACAGCATATTTTCAATTCAGCTTCCAGAGTAACCTTGTTGAAAAGTAAGTCCGATTACGTTATAACTCTGCTCATAACCTCCAATATCTTCTTATATCATCCGCAGTGAAAGCCTAAGTCCACAGTGGTCTTTAAAACTCTACGTAGTTGACGCCTCTGTACCAATCTTATTTTATCTTCTGCTACTCTCTCTCTCTTATTTGTTTATTCCATTTTAGCTGTACTGGCCTCATCTCTGTTCCAAAAACACACAAGGCACCTCCTGCCTCAGAACCTTTGCATTTTCTGTTCTCTCTTTCAGGAATGCTCTTCCCTGATAACTGCATGGTTTGTTCCTTCACTAATTTTACTTCTTTATGTAAATGTGATCTTTGCAGTGAGAACTACCCTGCCTTACCCAATTTTGAATCTCTGTTCCCACATCAACAATTTCTATGCCTCTTCTCAACTTTGTTCTTCTCCGTAAAACTTACAATTATCTAAATTCTCATATAGTTTTCTATATGAGAAATATGGAATATATTTTCTATAAATAGTTTTCTATATATAAAATATAGAATATAGTAATCATTTTATTCAATATCTGTCTCTAAAAGTAAAATGTAAGCCTCATAAATGCAAAGATTTTGTACATTTTTACTACTATATTCCATCCCCTAGAAGAGTGCTTATTTAATGAATTATTTAATCAAGAACCTGGCCCTTACCTTAAAGTTATGGATTAATTATTTATCTACAAGGACAGTGATGCACGCTTCTTTCAGGAAGCTTTTTTGTTTCTGTTTTTGTCCCCTCTCTGTAGAAAAATGATTGAGATAGGTACTCCTTCTAAAGCATCTGTTTATGAACTTAAGGAAGAGAATCAGCATTTATTGCTCAATCAGGGACCAATGCTGTTCTTCCATTCTTCTCATTAGTTGCTTGCAATTTAAGAAGCCATAATGAATAAAATTGGAAATCGTTATAGACTCTTCTCATTGTAAAAATGTGATTCAAGTTTTCAAATTAGTTAATTTCAACAGTTTGGGCTCAAACCGGTGATAAATAATGATTACTTTGTCTTAGTTTTCAAAATGTAATTATCCATATTAAAATGTTTGATATATAAAGCAGAGCCTTCAGTTGCTCTGCTATATTTTCTTTTCCTTCCTTTTCAAGAAACTAATAGGAAGCACCAGAACTAAGGATCGATGTAATTTGGCCTAATTAAAACTCTGGCATCAACTTCAATATTAAGGTATAAATGAAAATTATTTGATAACAGAAAAGGAAAACCATGCCAGAGAACTTTGATCAATTTTGATTAATTTCAACCCCAAGGTCTTTTCTCTGGCTCTGTTTGTGTTATAACTTCCAGCTTGAATCTCTCAAAACATAATCCATATGTTTATTATGCTTTCAAAGTATCTTCTAATTTTATAGCCAATGAGAGCAATCCAATTACAGTTGTCACTCTTATGATTTCCTTAGCTGTTTCTCATCAGTTTTCTTCTCATAACTTGGTATCATTTGGCCTGTCTTAAACTGTAACCTTTGAAAGCAAGAATAATATTGTTACCAACAAAAATCTCACGTTGGAACTTATCGAGGTGCTATTTGGTAAAATATGATGCCTTTTCATTTATGGTCTCCCTCTGCCCTTACAAGATTCATTACACTAAGTTTTATACCTATGCCAAGCAAACAATAAAAGAACTATTCTCCAATGGCTTCCAACTTAGTTTTTCTTTCAATCTCCACAGTGTTTATTGAATGGCATACGTTCCTCAACTTTTTGAACCTTAGTTATTAGTAAACTGAACCAGACATTAATGGTAAAATTATTTTGTCTCAGATTATAATATTTCTCACATAACTCTGATTTGCTATCATCATAAAACTCATTTATGTGGATTATAAAAGTGCCTCTCATGATGAATTATGTAACACTCTACTTACCAGCATAGGAAAAAAATGCCATTTATGTTAATTTTATTTGCTCTCTTCAACTGAAATTATTCTTCTTTACATTGTTAATGAATCTTACAAAATGTTGAAAATCCATATTTGGTATATAATATATGTATACTTTATAATTCTCATAAAATCTTTCAGCACCTTATGATTTGACCTCTGCTATACATCTTCTAAATGTTTCCTGCTTCCTTAGATTTTTACTTTTGCCCCAAATACAACACTTAAAGGATATCCACAGCCTCTCTCACAGATTTTGTTGTTGTTTCGTGGCCCCACTTTTGATAAGAAGAACGAATGCATGACAGAGAGACATACTGACTGGCTGCACCAATAACTCAGGGAGAATATTCCCTGAGCATATTCTCCTCACCCTATGTGTGGTTATTTTACTGAATAACTTTTACTGAAGTCATGCTAAGGTACCCCAAATGGTTTCAATATGAAATTTCTGTTTTCTCAGCCAGGACTATGGACTGGTCTCACATCAACCTGTCTTTAGCAAGATTGAAACCAATTTGACCCCCTCCTGGATGGAAAGAAGTCTCTCATTAGATGACAAAATAGGCTCAACACTTGGATCTGTTTCTGTCAACCCACAGAAATGTATGTAATGTAGTTTTTCTGGTAGAAGGCTATGGGAAAAAGTTTTGGCAGTTAGTATGTCAATTAGTATGTCGGTTAGTATGTCAAGTAGTAGTTATAAAGTCAAAAAAAATCACAATTTTTCTTCCACATATCAAGGAGTGTTCATTTTTGGAGAGTAGAAATGAACAACAAAAATTTACATAAAAAGAAAACTATTGCTAAAATAGATTATAAATTTAGCTAATTGGGAAAAACTCAGCTAAACAATAATTGATATTAATATCCTTAATAAATTTTTAGTGATTCAGGACTAAACAAACAAATGTGATCTGTTTGTTATGCCTTAGTAATGTTATTTATACCACTTAATCCATGTACGGTATCATATTAAGTTTTTTGATCTCTGTTAAACAAAAAATTTAAGGGAAAACAAAATATCTAGATTTGACAGGACAAAGTACCAAAGAGGCAATCTACAGAGGTCTCCTTCAAGTATTCAGTAGAGTAATGATTATGGCATATGTGAGAGAATATTACCCAAGGCTAGGAAAAGAATCATCTGAAAATATTAGAAGAAATAGTGCCCAGGCTCTTACAGTGCCAAGAACAGAGCCTATTCCAACCAACCGAACTGGAAAAACTCATAACATGAAGCAGTGAGTAGAGTAGCCAGGAATGCCTCACCTTAGTAGTGGGAGATAATTAGCCCTAGAATGAACACTGCTTCTAATCAGTCAAAAGAAAAATAAAAGCAAAATCCAAAAGTATCTGACTGTATTTAAGTAACCTAACTACATGGCAAGCAAAGCTAAAGAAATACAAAACTATCCAGGACACAACAAGGTAGAATTCGTGACATTAGGCATTCAATGAAAGATTACCAGTCATGCAAAGGAACAATAATAATTTGATCAAGAACTGACTCAGGGAACTGGCTCCATGGCCAAGTAAGTTCGCACGCTCCGCTTCCGCAGCCCAGGCTTTGCCAGTTCAGATCCTGGGCGCAGACCATGCACTGCTCATCAAGCCATACTGTGGCAGCATCCCACATAGAGGAACCAGAATGACTTACAACTAAGACAGACAACTGTGTACTGGGGCTTTGGGAAGATTGGAAAAAAAAATAGGAAGATTGGCAATAGATGTTAGCTCAGAGCCAATCTTCTTCACAAAAACGTATATAAATATTTTTTCTAAAAAAGAACTGGCTCAGATGTTAGAATTAGCAGACAAAGACATTAAAAAATTATTATAACTATACTCCATATGTTCAAAAATTTAAGTAAATAAATGGAAGCTATAAAAATAGATCTAATTTGAACTCCTGGAAATGACAATTGCAATGTCTAAAATGAAAAGTACATTGAATGGGATTAATGGCAGATTAGACATGTCATAAGAAAAGATTAATAAACCTGAAGGCATACCAAGAGAAACTATGCAAAAGGTTTGTGACACAAATTCAAAAAAAGAATTAAAGGAAAACGAAGAGTAAACTGTGAGAAAATTTCAAACATACTAATACAGACGCAAAGATCCTGAAAGTGAGAGATGGTACATAAAAAAATATTTAAAGAAATAATTATTGAAATTTTCCCAAATTTGATGAAAACGGTAAAACCACATGTCCAAAAAGCTCAAAGAAACCAAAGCACAAGAAAAAATGAAAAAACTACGCAAGGTACACTATAACCACACTTATATCTTAGAAGTGTGCTTCTAAAGCTTAAAAGCAGCCACAAAAGAAGTATCAATAAATTTAAAAGGATTCAAGTCATATAATATATTTTGTATGCTAAAAGTGAGATTAAGTTAGAAATCGATAACAGAATGATATCTGGAAAATTCCCAAATATTTGGAAAGTAAATAGCGTACACCTAAAGGAAAAATTAGAATGTATGTTGAGCTGAATGAAAATAAAGGTAAACATATCAAAATTTGTGGGATGCAGCTAATAACACATTCAACGGAAATTTATACCACGAAATACCTATATTAGAAAAGAAGAAAATCTCCAATCGATTACCTCAGCATTAAGAAATCAGAAATACATCACGTAAAACCCAAAGTAGCAGAAAAAGAAAGAAATAATAAAGATCAGAGGGAGAGAGAGAAAGTGAGAAAGAAAAAAAAAGAGAAAACGGAAAAATAATAGAGGAAACTGATAAAGCTAAAGGCTGATTCTTTGAAAAGATTAACAAAATTGATGAACTTCCAGCCAGGCTAATTAGAAAAAGGCAATATCAGAAATGAGTGAGGTAACATCACTATAATTCAATGGATATTAGAAGAAAAATATGATAATATTATAAACAATTTTGTATCAATAAATTCCACAACTTAAGTGAAATGGACAAATTTCTTGAAAGACACAAAGTTGACTCAGGAAGAAACAGTTAACACCCAAAGCCTTATATCTATTGAGAAAATTGAATTTGTAGTTAAAAGCCTCCCAAAAAGGAAAACTCCAGGCCCAGAAGGCTTCTCTGGGGTATTCTACCAAATATTTATGGAAAATATAATACCAACTCTGCATAAACTCTTCCAGAAAATTGAGGAAGAGGAAATTCTTCTCAAATCATTCTATGAAACCAGCATTCTTTTGATACCAAAAACAGAAGAAGACATTAAGAGAAAACTATTGACCAATATCCATTATAAATATAGATGGAAAAATGTTTTAACAAAATATTAATAGATTAAACACAATAATATATAGAAAGATAATATCTCATGAGACTAAGTCAGGTTTATGCCAGGAGGGCATGGTTAAACATTCCAAAATCAATCAATGTAATTCACTGTATAACAGACTAAAAAAGAAAAGCTTTACGATAATTTCAATAGATATAGAAAAAGTGATTAATGAAGTTTTCAGCAAACTAGGAATATAAAAGGACTTTCTCATCTTGATTAAATCATCTGTGAAAACTTACAGCTAATATCATACTTAATAGTGAAAGAAAGAATATTTTCCCTCCAAGATTAAAAAAAACACCCGCAAGAATTTCTGCTCTCACTACTACTATTCAACATTGCATCGGAGGCTTTAGCCAGTGTAATATGGCAGAAAAGAAAAAAGAAAGGTTTACAGATTAGAAAGGAAGCAATAAAATTGTACTTATTAGCAAACAACATAATTGTATATGTAAAAATATGATGGAATCTACAAAAGAGCAACCAGAATTAAAGTGAGTTTAGCAAGGTTGTAGGATACAAATCAGTATACAAAAATAAATTATACTTCAATATAGTAGCAGTGATTAATTAGAAATTGAAATTTTAAAAAGATATCGTTTATAATAATATACAAAAGTAAGAAATATTTAGGGATAAATCTGACCGAAGATTTGCAAGACCTATACACTGAAAACTACAAAATATTCTGAATTCAAAAGACCAAAAGAAATGGAGAATATAGTGTATTCTGGATCCAAAAATTCAACATTGTTAATGCATCAGTTCCTTACAAATATATCTATAAATTGAATGCAATATCATTAAAATTCCAAAGATACATTTTTTCTTGTCTTTGAATTGACAAGCTGACTCCAAAATTCATATGGAAATGAAAAAAAAAAACTTTGAAAAAAAAGAATAAAGTTGAAGGACCTCCAATACTGTCTTTAATTCTCATTATAAAGCCACAGTAATGCTGTTCGTATAACTACTGGTATGAAGATGGACAAACAATCCAATGGAACAAAAGAGAAAATGTAGAAATAGATCCACATATATGCAGTCAATTAATTTTTGTGCAAAAGCAATTTAGTGGAGAAAGTACAGTTCTTTCAATAAACAGTGCCCGAACAATTGGCTATGCATATGCAAAAATAATTACTCCTATCCATAACTCACACCATACACAAAAATTAACACAACATGAATCATAGACCTAAATGGAAAACCTAAAATTGTAAAACTTCTAGAAAAAGTATAGAAGAAAAATTACTGTAACCTTTAACCAGGCAAAGAACTCAGTTAATAACACCAAAACCACAATTTATAAAGGAAAAAGAAATGGTTAATTGAGATCCTTCAAAAGTAAGAATTGCCGCTGTTTGAAAATTCTTTGAAGAAAACAAAAAGACAAGCCCCAGATTGGGAGAAAATATCTGCCAATCAGACTTCTGATAAAGGTTTTGTATTCGGGATATATAAAATACTTCCAAAACTCAATAATGATAAAATATACATATAGTGAATTTGCTCTCTGGGAGAGAGCTCCCATTCTCTCTATCAGAGAACAAATAGCTATGTACAGTTGTTCTAATGGTCCACTTGATTTAAAAATTTTGGAAACAAATATCAGAGCAAGAATTCATTGTCCTGTTTTAAATGAAAATCTGAAAAACATCATTTTTCAACATAGCAAAGAGGAAAACTCTGGATTCCTTTCACTTTATCATTATAACCAACAAAAAGAACTCCCACTTAACCTCTAATTTCTTTAAATGTATACGTAGATATAAATGCAGACAGACACACATATATATCATATATACACACACGTGTATATATAATATATATGTATGTAGATATAAATACATACATATATTATATCTACATACAAGTATACAAATGTATATACCATATATATACCTCCCCACACACATATATACACACATATTTATATTATTACTATTCAGATCTAATTTTCAAAAAACGAATTAGAATTTTAAAATTAATTTGCCTTTAGTTTTCATTTTGCTTAATGTCTTGCTTGTAAATATGTTGGCCAGCAGAAGTGTTCGATTTTCCTTTTCCACGCTCCAGTTTCCTCTCAAATATTCTGTTATCTGTACCGGAAGCAGCGGTGCTGACAACGAGGAAGTCTCTGAGGAAAGCCCCTGTTTGTACCGTGCTTCCAGAATCTGCCCTGCCTCTGGGCCACTCTAATGTAATTGGTGAGTTTGAATTTCCCCCTGAACACATCACTAACAAAGCAGATTAGTTTTTATGACCGAAATATTGCCCACGTTACATATCTCTTTAGTCTTCCTACAACTCTGGCACCAAGGAAAAGAGAATTTAATGTTTTCATGTGTTTTATTTTAATTGAATCAGCTGCAAGAACAAAATGATTTTGTTTCTTATATTGAAAGAGAATTGCTGCCTTGGTTCCAAGTCACTGCTTGGTAACTAAATAGCTCTTCTTGGCCTAGATTTATAATATTTCCACCTCAGTGTGGAAAAATTTTGTATTCAATGTTGTTTGGGACAATAGCGGCTGAACTCGTTCACTGACACTTTCCTCATTAGGCCACCGAGAAAATTAAATAGATTCTATCAGTCTCTTTCCTAACAGACTGCTATACTTTGTGTGCTACAGGCCGAGAGCGAGGAAATTTAACTGTGACTTCTAAGAACTAACCTCCCATCAGGGTAACGAAATATTTCATGCTTCCTGTCAGGGCGGATGTGGTGGAGTGACTGAGAAGCATGTCTTGTAATTTTCTCATCACCTATGAGCCAGATTGAATCCCCAGATGTGCCCCTAGCATTGTTTCTAGTGCAATATCTGAGACCTTGAAAAACAAATATAAAAGAGCCAAGTATTTCCTAATTAGGGTTTCCATGTGCCCTCGGCTTTAGTCAGCAGTCATTCCGAGGCCAGCCTTTACAATCACATTTGAGAATTTACCTACTTGGGTCAGACTTTCCCTTCCTAGGAGTAAGATATACACTGCACAGCTTTGGAGTCAGAAATACCATTTTTTACACATCACTTTGCCACTTCCTATCTGTATGATCATGGACAAAGTCTTTAACTTCTCTGAGAATCAATTTACTCTTCTGTGATACATAAATGTTAATTTTAGTTACAGAACAAGTTAAACTTAGCCTGCTATCACAAAGTGATGCAAAAATACACAAGACTTAAATAAGCAAGAAGTTTATTTCTCTGTCATGAAAACAGTTTGAAGCTGAGCAGTCTAGGGCTAACTAGGTGGCTTTGTCAACACGTGGCTTCTATCTATGGGATCGAGGCTGGTGATCGTTGTTTCCGGCCAATGGAAGGTGAAAGGTCAACATGGCTGTATGGGAGTCTGAGAGAATGTGTCTCCAGCTGGTAGGGCGTGTGCCCAGCTAAAACTTAGAGGGGCCTTGTTCTAAAAGAAAGAAATAGAGAATGTATATTGGGGAAAAATGAGCAAACTCTGAAGTTAAAATACGCAATTAGTGAGATTACAGAAGTAATGTCCAAAACCAGGTTGGACACAAAGCACATCGAAATGAAATAATTATGTAATCTCATCTTATAAACAGAAGCTCTTGGCAGTGGCCTCAATTTCTTCATTGATGTTTTCAAAAAGTATAGCCGTGTGTTTGTTTTTATCTCTTAAAAGAGATGCCCAAATTGAAGCAGTTGGACATCAACTTTCACAATTAACAAAGACAGAGGTAAACACAAAATAACCAAGGAGTAGGAGATGCTTACATTGGACTTTTCAACGTATTTTAGGTTGTAAAGTAGCAAATAATATAGTCTGAGAGAGAACTGTATAGTAGTATGATCACGGATTTTAGAATCAGAAAAGTCTGGTTTGGAATTCCAGCTCAACTGTTGTTACTGGCCACATAGTCTTGGAACAAGTATGTTTTCTTTTAAAGATTGTCTTAATTTTTTTTATTTTTTTAATACGTAGAACTATACAATAAGCATGCATACACCCACCACTAAGAACAATTATAACACTCATCCTATTTAAATTTAATCTTATCAATCCTCTTGAACTAATAAAAAAAAGGTTACAAATAAAATTAAATTATTTTTGTACCTCTTTCAGCCACAAGGTCACTGCTATTGTGACTAGTATGAATCCTACTTATGTTTTTATACTTATTCTATGGATATAGCTATGTATCTTTTATGTGCTTTTTTCTTTTTTTTGAGAAAGATTATCCCTGAGCTAACCTCCACCACCAATCCTCCTCTTTTTGCTGAGGAAGACTGGCTCTGAGCTAACATCTGTGCTGATCTTCCTCTACTTTATACGTGGGACGCCTGCCACTGCGTGGCTTTACAAGCTATGTGCACTTTGCACCTGGGATCTGAACAGGTGAACCCCGGGGCCTCCAAAGTGGAGTGCACGAACTTATCCGCTACACCACCAGGCCAGCCCCTTTTCTGTGTGCTTTTTATGTACATGTATGACATACATATACGTAGATCCTCTTCAACTGCTTTTTACTGCCAATACCATGTTATGTTTTGGAGATTTCTCTATAAGTCTAGCACATTTATTTCAATTTAGAAAAGAACTCTGTCACATTGCGTTTATTCATTCCCATATTGCCAGATATTTAGGTCATTTTAAATTTTTTTATTTTTAAAAACAATACTTTATCAAATATCTTGTGTATTGTACTTGTGCAGCCAAATACACAAGAATTTCAGTGGGGCATATACATAGAAATGAAACTGCTATCCAGTAGGGTGCATATTCTTTGAGCTTTGCTAGATATTGACAGACTGTTTTCCGATGAATACTTCTAGCCGCAGCAGAAAGACTTTCAATTATTCTACAACCTCACTATGCCTACTATTAGCAGACTTCTCATTTTTTCAATTTTGAGGGATATGAAATAATACCTCATTGTTCTCTTATTTTGCATTTTTCTAAGTACTGGTAATGCAATCTTTTCATATCTTTATTTTCCATTCTCTTTTCCTTTTCTGTGACTTGCCTGCTTTTCTCTGAATAGTTTTTTAAAATTGTCTTTTTTATATTGATGTGTGGGTATTAGAGCTAATCAAAGATCTAATGCTTCTGTCTATTATATATGTTGTGGATATGTTTTCTGGGTCTTACACTTACATTTTAAATTTTCTTATAATGCCTTGTCACACGAAGAGTTTTATTTTTTATTTGACCTTGATGAAATAAGTTGCTTTTTGCTAATGAGTATATATGTTCATTTGTTGTTTAAAGAAATTTTTCTTACACTGAATCTGTAAGTATTCTTCTATAGGTTCTTTTAAAAGGTTTGAAAGGTTTTTTTTAAACATTTAGATCTTTAATCCATCTGGAATTTACTTTTTTTTATGAGGTGTGATAAAGCAGTCTAATTTTATTTTTCCATATGGATAGCTAATTATTTTAACACTGTTTATTGACTAAATCGTTTGTTCCCAATTCCCTACTCTTTCTCCCCTCTTATATAGTTTCTTCTCTTTTCTTCTATCAAGTCCATCCCATCCCTCTCTTTTCACAACACTATCCTTATCTGTCCTTTTCTTCCCCCTTATTTCTTCTTCCTCCTTCCCTTTCTTCATGTCCTCCTCTTCTTCTTCTTTTTCATAATAATAATAATAATTATTCAATTAGTGCATGAACCAAGTTTAAAAAATCAAATAGCAGATCATCTAAAATAAGGAGCAAATTAATAATCCTTCCCTCCAAAGTCCAGCAAAGGTATCCATTGTTGATTCATTTTTCATTCAATAAATATTTATTAATCATCTCTTACATTGAAGGCACTAGAGATTCTGAAGTGAATAAGATAGGGAAGATCTCCAAACTAACAGAGGCTTAAATACAAGCACATGTAAAGATTGAGACATCTTTATTGTGATAGGGACAGTTTCCAGAAGCAGTAAACTTGGCAACTCCAGGAAATACTCAAAAACTATAGATAGGTAGGGGCTGGCCCAGTGGTGCAGCAGTTAAGTTTGCACATTCTGCTTCGGCGGCTTAGGGTTCGCCAATTCGCATGCCAAATGCAGGCCTAGGCACTGCTTATCAAGCCACGCTGTGACAGGCATCCCACACATAAAGTGGAGGAAAATGGGCATGGATGTTAGCTCAGGGCCAGTCTTCCTCAGCAAAAAGAGGAAGATTGGCAGCAGATGTTAGCTCAGGGCTAATCTTCCTCAAAAAAAAAAAAACCCCAAAACTATAGATAGGTAGATGTTCTACAGGCATATGTCAGAGATATTGTGAGTTTGATTTTGGACCACTGCAATGAAACAAATATCACAATAAAGCATGTCACACAAATTTTTTTGGTTTTCCAGTACATGTAAAAGTTATGTTAACACTATACTATAGTCTATTAAGTGTGCAATGGCATTATGTCGAAAAAAACACTGTAAATACCTTAATTAAAAAATACTTTATTGCTAAAAATGCTAACATCATCTGAGCCTTCAGTAAGTTGTAATCTTTTTGCTGGTGGAGGGTCTTACCTCCATGTTGATGGTTGCTGACTGATCAGTGTGATGGTTGCTGTTGGTTGGGGTGGCTGTGGCAATTTCTTAATATAAGACAAAAATGACGTTTGTCACATCGATTAACTCTTCGTTTCACAAACAATTTCTCCATGGCATGCGATGCTGTTTGGTATCATTTTACCCACAGTAGAATTTCTTTCAAAATTCGAGTCAATCCTTTCAAACATTGTTGCTGCTATTTCAACTAAGTTTATGAAATATTCTAAATCCTTTGTTGTCATTTCAACAATCTTCACAGCATCTTCACAAGGTGTAGATTCCATCTCAAGAAATGGAAATATACTTTTTTTGCTCCTCCATAGCAAGCAACTCATCATCTGTTCAAATTTTACCATGAGATTGTAGCAATTGAGCCACATCTTCACTCTCCCCTTCTAATTCTAGTTCTCTTGCTGTTTCCACCACATTTATAATTACTTCCTCCACTGAAGTCTTGAATCTCTCAAAATCATCCAGGAAGATTGGGATCAACTTCTTCCAAACTCCTGTCAATATTGATATTTTTACCTCTTCCCATGAATCATGAATGTTTTTAATGGCATCTAGAATGGCAAATCCTTTCCAGAAGGTTTTCAATTGACTTTGCCCAGATCCATCAGAGGAATCACTATCTATAGCAGCTATAACCTTATGAAATGTATTCTTAAATAACAAGACTTGAAAGGCAAAATTACTTCTTGATCCATGGGCTGCAGAATGGATGTTGTGTTAGCAGGCAGGAAAACAGCATTCATCTCAGGGTACAACTCCATCAGAGCTATTGGGTGACCAGGAGCATTGTGAATAAGCAGTAATATTTTGAAAGGAATCTTTTCTTCTGAGCAATAGATCTCAATGGTGGGCTTCAAATATTCAGTAAACCGAGTTTAAACAGATGTGCTTCATCCATATCATTCCCTTTATAGAGCACAGGCAGAGTAGATTTAGCCTAAGTCTTGAGGGCCCTAAGATTTTTGCAATGGTAAGTAAGCATTGACTTCAACTTAAAGTTTCCAGCTGCATTAGCACCTAACAAGAGAGCCAGCCTGTTCTGTGAGGCTTTGAAGCCAGCCATTGACTTCTCCTCTCTAGCTATGAAAGTCCTAGATGGCATCATCTTTTCCAATAGAAGGCTGTTTTGTCTACATTGAAAATCTGCTGTTTAGTGTGGCCACCTTCACTAATTATCGTAGCTAGATCTTCCGGATTACTTGCTGCAGCTTCTACATCAGCACTTGCTGCTTCACCTGGCACTCTTATGTTACGGAGGTGGCATCGTTCCTTAAACCTCATGAACCAAGCCCTGCTGCTTCAGACTTTTCTTCTGCAGCTTCCTCACCTCTCTCAGCCTCCACAGAATTGAAGAGAGTTAGGGCCTTGCTCTGGATTAGGTTTTGGCTTAAGGGAATGCTGCGGCTGGTTTCGTCTTCTATCCTGACCACTAAGACATTCTCCATATCAGCAATGTCTTACTTATTCACCTGTTCTCTGGTGTAGCACTTTCAATTTCCTTCAAGAACTTTTCCTTTGCATTCTTAGCTTAGCTAACTGGTACAACAGGTCTAGCTTTTGGCCTATCTAGGCTTTCGACATGCCTTCCTCACTAAGTTTAAGCATGTCTAGCTTTTGATTTAAAGTGAGAGATGTATGACTCTTCCTTTCACTTGAACTCTTAGAGGCCACTGTAGGGTTATTAATGGACCTAATTTCAATATTGTTGTGTCTCAGGAAATAGGCAGGCCCAAAGAGAGGGAGAGAGATGGGGGAACAGCTGGGCAACGGAGCAGTCAGAGCACAAACAACATTTATCCATTGTTTGCCGTCTTATATACATATGGTTTGTGGAGCCCCAAAACAATTACAATAGTAACATCAAAGAGCACTGATCACAGATCCCCATAACAAATAAAATAATAACAAAAAAGTTTAAAACATTGCAAGAATTACCAAAATGTGACACGGAGACATGAAGTGAACAAATGCTATTGAAAAAATGGTGCCAATAGACTTTCTCAATTTGGGGTTGCCGCAAACCTTCAATTTGTAAAAAGCACAATATCTGCAAAGTACAATAAGACAAAGTGCAATAAAATGGGATGTGACTGTATAAATATATATGTAACTTTAAAAATGCCAAATATATAAATATCTGTATATGTTATATAAAATATTATGTAATAAATACACATATTATTATATAAATGTAAATATATAAATATTTTTGATAGTATAGGATGTAATTAAACATTTATGTCGAAGTAAATAAGACTTTGACAAGTTCTTGCCCATTTTAAAGACCTAACTCCCTAATGAGGAGTTTAAAAACCAATTTCAATTCAAGTTCTTAAGCTTATAATAAGGACTGGTCACATTAGACTCTCATTTTAGGTGATGAGGGTATGTTGAGTTAATTACAAATTTATAAAAATTGTAATTATTTTTAAGGAAATGTAATGTGTCTGACACTAGTTTCAAACTGCAGTTAAAATAGTTCTTTGGAGTACAGAAATTGCCATCATGAATGTTAAGCATATAAACTAGATCTGATTTAAGAGAAGTAAGGAAATCTGGACTGGACAGACTCACTGCCCTTCGACAGTGCTCTTGGCAAACGCTGACAGCGCACTTTTCTCCCAGTAACTGTACTACATACGGAGATCATTTTTTCCCTCACAAATATATTGGTTTGTGTTCCCTGAGGCTGTATCTATACACCATAATTATTTGAATTTTTTTAAAAAAAAAGTCAAAAAGAAATTTTAGTTAAATTACCGAAGCATGACTTAATTTAATTAAGCAAAAAAAATGGAGGAGACAAGCTATACTTAAGGCCTAAATGGAAAACGTCATCCCATTATGGAAAAGACACCTGTGATTTTTGATCTTTAGAGATTTTATTGTTGTCAGATCACTCTTAAGAAATGTTAAGATTATTCAATTAACATCAGTCAAATTCTAAACCCAGGAGATGTCACATGTACTTTGCAAACCAGTCTGGCTTCTTGGTAAATCTCATTTGATGTTTTTAGTTAAAAAGGAAAAAAAAAGATAAAATCTAAGTACTTTTGCTAGACCATTAGTCTCAAGGCCTGTCAATTTACCTAATACTAGCTTAACTTCATTTATTTATTTTAATAAATATGTTTAATTGCCTAGTATATCAGACTTTAAATTTGGTTTAGATAAAGAAGAAATGATTCAGATGGGTAAGAAATAATCATTGACCAGCCTTTAGCAAATTAAAACAAGAAGGAAAAGTCACTCATAAAAAATACATTAATTGCAAGAGGTACTGTGATACTAGTCTATTTTAGATAGTGTAGGAGAGGAAGACTTTTCCTCTACCTAATGTGGGTTCGTCTGAACGGAGAACGAATTAAATTCATGTGAGACAGAATAGCAAGAGATAATTAAACAAAGCTTTATGAGGACCATGGCCCGGGGCCTTTTTTCCCCCAAGGAAGAAAGGGCACCGAAGAAGTGGGGTGCTCAGAGTGGTTATACACCCCCCAAACAGGATATTTCACGTATGATTGAAATGTCCCTCCAACAATAGTCACAAGATTGCTCTGTTGGCACAGTGCTTGTTGGACACAGCAGGTAGTGGGTCTGCTATCTTGGAGGGCGTAGCAGGAGGCAAATCTATTGTCTTGAGCTGGGTGGTCACAGGTGAGTGCAACAATCAGTTCCTAGCCTAAGGAAAGATGCTTAATCATTAAAGAAATGCCAACGTTGGGAGGGGGAGGGAAGCCAGTTTTGGGAGGTTACCAGACAAGCACAATAAACAAATGCAGATTTAAGTCCTTGCCTTTCCCATTGATGAAGAGTTTCTAGAGACAAGGTCATTCCCGTTCTTCTTTCTGGTACAGAGAGGGAGGCACCTTTACAGATAGAGATTTACGTTACAAAAATAAATGTCTCCTAACAAAGGGCAGGCAACTTCCACTCCTCAGAGCCTCCTTCCCTGTCCCAGTTTATCAAAAGCAATCAGCCTCAAATAATCCTCATGCCAAAGAGACATATCTTGGGGTGGCCAATTCCAGTCCCCACAATAGTATTATCAAGATTCCATGAGAAAATTAGAGAAGGTGACTATTAAGCTGTGCAATGAAAGGTGATTTGATATTCATTGGTGACAAATTCGAGATATAGTAGAAATGAGATTGGGCTAGGTATTTTCACATAGAATAAGCACTGTGAGCAAAGGTGTATAGGTATAAATTAGCCTAGAATGTACAAAGACTTCTAAGTATTTCATTATTTTACCATCAAAAGAATAAGGATGTGAGATTAACCAGCCAAAATCTATAAAGAATGAAACTGGTGTTCTGGGAAAAACACTTGATTTCGGAGAACCTTGAATGCCTAGCAATGAAAAAAATTTTATCCTGAAACTTGAAATGGGCAAATGAGTTAATAACATTAACAGACCTATGTTTAAATTAATCGCCATTTAGGAAATAATTGCAAAAGTTCATTTGAGGAATGGGGAGAACCTGCACATATGCGGTCTAAATGGACATGGGGAGGATGTTTCTAACGTAAACAGTAGTAAAGATGTTGAATTACAGGTATCAATTGGATAAAGGGATATGAGAGAATGCAGCCAGCACCCATTCACCAACGTAGAGCATATAGTAATTACACCAGAAGGGTTTGTGAGCGATAGTAAATCAAGTGTAGGAAAAATTGAATCCGAAGTATATCAGGTACTAGATAGATGGATGATTCTACTCAAACTGGGACTTCGTGAAGGTTGATGGACAAAAGTAAAACTCAGATTGAATAAAGTTTCCACATGCATTTGACTGACATTTCAATCAAATATGAACCAAATCAACCATCATCATTATCAAAATATGATATATTTCCATACATTAGGCTTACTATTGGGAAAAAAATAACTTAAATGTTATTGATTTAAAAACTCATGGTTTGCAATGCTGGTGGTATTATCACAAGAAGATATTTGCAAATGTGTATATTTTTGTTTATCAAAATGATTAGAAGCATACTATTGGCCTTCGTGGGTGACAGTCAGAAAGAAATACTAGACAAACTACAATGTTTACAATAGGCCTGCACAATACAGAATTATCTCACAGCCAGCACAAATTTTGAATGTTCACCAGATTTTCATGTAACCAGAAAACCTGTTTAAAACCACTTTAGCTTATAATTTTACACCACAGTACAAATAAATATAGCTAATATTTGTATCATTTAATGTCTACAGAATTTCCAGGAATGTTGCTAATGGGCAAATAGAGAGAAGGATCTATTTTATTGGTTCACAAATTTACAGGAATCGTTCACCGTTTCATAAAAATCACATCAATGAACACAGCACTGTTTGTGGTTTTGGAATTGCCTATACAACCCAGGTGTGTCAACATTTGTAACTATTATTTTCTCAACAATCCCACATACAGTTGTTCTATATAGCTCACTATGTCTTCTAGCAACATGTCCTAACATTTACATACTGAAATTTATATTATTTAATTATAAACTATTTTTATTTCATCTTTATATTATAGTTTGGTAGTTACAATGCTTGTTTTAAAAATTATGCATGTAGGTAAGTTATTTGCTCCATGAATTTCATTAAGGATAGTAAAGATGGTGCAAAAGAAAGGGTTTGAAAATCAAAGGTTTAAAATACATCGGTTAAAATTTACCATAGACTAATTACAATAATGTGTATGGAACTTCAAAATTTATTAGTCTCTTTCACCCACATTTTATCATTCAATCTCACACCACTGTGTATGGTAGAACAACAATTATTTTAATTCCCATTTTCAAGATGTAGAAACTGAGGCTGAAAGAGATCTCACGGCTTGTCAGTGATCATACGAGTTTAATAAGTGCCAGGTCTAGGCTCAGAATCCGAGTCTCTGCTCCAACTTTGAACACTTACCACAACCTCATATTGTCATCCTATGGTATAGTGAATACAGACTATTTTATAATAATTTTCTTCTTTTTCTTTACTATTATGTTCCTACGTACAGAATATTGTTGCCCACTGTTTGGTCATTTTAAGCTTTCTTCAAAATCAACTATAGCACGAAACACTTTATTCCCTGTTGTATTCTTATACAAATGTACATCTTCACTAATAAAGTGGACTTGAATATTGAGGCAATATTCTGAAAAGTTTAGAGCAAAGGCAAAACGAACAAAAACCCACCCACAATTTCAAACCTATTTGTCTAAATACTTCAAATCAAGGCAATATTTTCCCTTTCTGTATGAACGCTATTTTTTTCTAATCCTGGCTTGTACTGGAAATTGCCACAAGCACTTCATTTTATTTTCTTGCTGTCTACTTAAGGCTGGATAGCTTTTCTGCCTACTGCTATCAGCCAAGGTTCTGACTGAACGGACGATGCACAGTGGCAGCAAGGACACACTGTTTGCCTGTAATGAATGGACTTTGCGCCTGTGGATTTCCAACTGAACCTTTAAGAGCAAGCCTGTTCGGTTCCTGCCTCAATAGCAGCAGAACTGTGGTGAGATTTTTTCCTGCCGTTTACTAAAAGCTTTTAGTCTGAAAAGATTTCACCTTTACAAGACAGACAGATGGTGAAATACTCAATAGAAAAATTGTAAGTTTTTTAAGGAATAATAGAAGAAAAAATATTAGAAAACCCAAGAGCTTGTCTAGAACTACAAATTTAGTTGAATGGCTAATACACTTGAATTTCTGAAATTTTCTATTGAAGTAAATGCCAACAGATTCAAATACATACTTACACATTTTAGGAATGCGGTTAAGCCGAATACTAGTTGTTGGGTCGTCTTAAATATACTAAACAGATATTAAAAAACATAGTTGTATAGTGTGTCTCCGAGTAGCAGGATAAGAAATATACTTAGCATACTTAGGTAAATATTTCAGGAAAAAAGGCATAATAATAAACATCATTCTCATCAAAATTTATTATTGATATTAAAATTTCTCTTCAAATTCTCTTCTCTTACTTTCTTCTCATTTCTCCCTCCCTTTCTTCTTTTCTGTTTCCTCCTTCTTTCTTTTCTAGATTTACACTTCACCATTTTCACTGAAATTTGGAGGTATAAATTACTATGTGCCAAGTTTTAAGAGGGACAAATAGAAACATACCCATGGGAAACAACTAGCATGGTGAAAGAACTTGAAAAGGAGACATGGTACAATGGCCTTGTTAATCTCTACCTTTTGCTGTAGATTATAGTCTCATTATTAAAATAGATGAAGTACTTTCAGAAAACCATATTGACATAGACATCAGTGTATCTTTTATAAACTGATGAGTTTATAAAATCAAGTGATATTTGGAGCCCTGAAGCAGTAAGCCATGCAGGTAAGATCGGGTAAGAGATCACAGTCACAGAAAACTTGATTTTGGAGAAAGTACCAGAGCAAATAGGGCTGGGCTACCATAAATTCAACTTGATTTCCATTCTAAATATAAATTTTCCCAGTATTTACCTCTTTCGGTAATGGAAAATGTTTTATTTGCAATTGCTCGTGTTTGGGATAATTTTGCTCTATACTAGCTTTTATCTGTTCCTCATTGCTGATTGTCTTCAAAGCTCCATTTTGGAATGTCTTGGAAGTGAAAATGCTAACCAATAAATGAAGACTGAGACAATATATGTCTCTGTCATTTCCTCTTAATTGGTCTTGTTCTTTAGATTTCTCTTCCTTTTTAGTAATTCTTTTTTTTACAAATTCATAGTACTAGAAGATACTTGATTCCATTAAGTTACAAACCAAAATGATAAGCAATGTTGGTTATTATTGTTTCCTTGAATCTTCATGTTTTCTTAATATAAAGGCTATTCTTGGATGAGAAAATGTTGAATGGAATAAAAATGATGACAGGAAGTGTATAATAGTCTAAGTATGTATATACATACCAGATAATTTGTATCTTTATGACATTTAGTCACATACATATCATTGATTCTATGTTTTGGTTGCTTATAATATTACCATGCAGAAATTGATGATTCTTTCTGTGCAAAGTTAACATATCAAACAGTATTTTTGTGAAGGCTGTAGAGAATAGTAAGGTAAGCAATCTCATTAGCATCAATATTCTTGACTATAAAAAAATCAGTTACGAGGAATATCTGGATTTGGGGGACAATGATGGCTGCCTGATTTTGAATCTCTCTACTATCTTCCACCAAAACAATAAAATCAACAAGGAAAAAAAATAAAACAATATATGACTCAGGACTTCAACAGTACTAGGAGAAAGAAAAATGCCACAACTTTGCAGTTACTTGTAAGTAGAGAAGTAAACCAAATTCTGATAAGGCCTCTATCATCTATCACTCTAAGCTTACAAGACTTAAAAGCTTAAAAGACACTATGAAGTGAGTACAGATGCTTGAAGGACTTAGATGATACATGGACAAAACCAACCCAGGAAAGAAGAAATTCAAGGTGAAATGTTAGTGTGCTAAGACAGATTGGGACTTAGTAACTCACAGCTTTCTCTCCAAGGAAGATGCTTGAAAGCAAGCAGGGCCATTAGAGGCAGACACAGAGAAGCATTCCACCTGGGATAGAACCAGATATGTAGGGAAGGGGCAGTTCCTCTTGGATTGGTGGAAATGAAGGAAAAGAAAGAAATAATGGAGGAAATACGGATCCCATAAAAATGAAAAGAACCAAGACATGCCAGTCACCTCTCCACCACATCCAATAACATATCCACAAAAGAAACTGCACAGAATAGGTCAGAAGGGACAGAGTAGGGCACTTTCATAATAGAAACCCTGTCAAAGAAATTAGGTCATGCCCATGTAAAACTACCAGGAAAAAAATCAGTAAATGCAAATCAAAACATTTCTGGTGATAAATTTCTGCCCTCAAAACAGGAAGCGGAAGAGAGCTGCAACATATCACTCCAAACTGAATTTAAAATCCTTAAACAAGAATGTGGTCATGAAAATTTTTTCTAATGAAAATTTTCTGCCAAAAAACCCCACAAAAACAAGTTAATGGTAACTATATTGCCACACTCCAAACAGAAATGCATATCATCAAACGACAGTGGGAAGATATGAAAAAAAAAATGTTTTTGAATCAAAAATACAGAAAATGAGAACAGAAATGAACAAAAATAAAGAGAAATAAAATGAGAGCTTGAAATTAGGAAAGAAATAGAAGGAAAAGAACAAAATTATATCAGAAATGAAGCCTAATTTACAAAGTGCCTAATGCAGAATTTATTTAAATGAAAATTTAATAAGATTTGAAAGAAGCAGGAAAATTACCAAGAGAATAAAAATGGAATAAAGAATGAAATAAGAAAAATCAGAGAGAAAGATTTTGAAATGGAAGACAGGTAGCAAAGACCCTACATTCACACAGTTGGAATCTTGGAACCATATTAAATCAGTGGAATAGAGCTGACTCTTAAAACTGTAACCAATGAAAATTTTCCAGAAATAAAAGAAGACCTGAATACATACATCAAAGCATTCCACCAAGTAGCTTGGAAATTTGAAAGGAATGGTCAATTCCAAGACATATCCTGGTAAAACTACTGGGCTTTAAAGATAAAGAAAAAATCTGCAGAACCTCCAGACAAAAAGATGAAGTAACTTATAAGAGCAAGAGAATTAGATTGGCATGAGACTTCTCAAATTAAAACCTGCAAAGCCAGGTCACAGTGGAGGAACATTTCAAAAAAACCTAAGAAACTGCAAACCAAGGTTATTATGCCCATGCAAGCTATCCTTTAAGAAGTTGTAAATGCCACTAAGTGTTTGATGGAGAAGAGATGGCATGGGGGGATGCTGGAACATGGAAAGGGGGGAAGCTGGGATGAATTTTGTGGTATTGTATAAAAGTTGGAAGTAACAGCATGAAATGATGGTTCACACATATAGATATAGAAATACAGATACAAATAAGGGTGCATATATATGTGTGTTTATGTATATATAGTGAGTATATATATATGTGTGTGTGTATATATATAAATGGAGAGAGACACATAGAGACAGATGGACAGAGGCAGAGAGAATCCATATATTTATTTTTCCACAGGAGTGGTCTGAAGCCTGAAATATCCTTTTGGCAATGAGCATATCTAGTGCCCAGATGTTGGTTTCTGAATATAGTCTTCTCAAAAAGATCCAGGGCTCCTTGGAGAAACGGCTAATCCCAAGGCTGTTGCAGGGAATGCATAGGATGAAAAATCTTGTTATGCATGAATACAAGGAAGTGCTCAGTGAATGATGCATCGTCACAAAGACACAAGGGGCAGCCTGCCCTGAAGGTATATACACTGGCCAAATCTGGGACAATTTTAGTACCAAACTGAATGATGATAATAACATCATAATCTACTGAATAAAATACAAACTTGTAAGTCCACACTGAAATATATAATATATATAAATGTATATGTTAACTAGTGCTTGCTCCAAGGACCTCTCTTCTGCTCTCACCAGCAGTAAAACCCTGGGAATACTCAACCTGACTCAAAATGCCCTGGGCCACAGTGGGGTAGCTGTACTCTGTAAGGCCTTGAGACACCCAGAGTGTGCCCTCCCGGTTCTTGAGCTGCAAAAAGCTAAATTTGATGTGGGAGCCCAGAGACTACCGATGGCTGAGGAAGAGAGATTTCCTACTTCAGCCTCACAGGTGACTGATGGAGCACAGACAGGACCAGAAGGCCAGAAATCTGATTGCCAGCAACCTGGCCACATTATGACTCAAGAGTACCTACAAATGATAGGGACTGGAGCCCTTACATGGACCTACTCTGTACCCAGGAATTACAAATTACTGACACTCATGTGAGCCCTGATTTTTCTGGCAGCCTGTTCAGAAGTGTTTCATATAATGTGTGTTTATATAGTTTTTATTTGCTTTGTGGCCTTGGACAAGACACTGAAAGACCTTCAAGGTAAAATTTCTATCCTGTCTCACAATGACATTTTAAACACTCAACAACGTCTTATATCTTTTTTTTTTTTTTGAGGAAGATTAGCCCTGCGCTAACTGCTGCCAATCCTCCTCTTTTTGCTGAGGAAGACTGGCCCTAAGCTAACATCCATGCCCATCTTCCTCTACTTTATACATGGGACACCTACCACAGCATGGCTTGCCAAGCGGTGCCATGTCCGCACCCGGGATCCGAACCGGCGAGCCCCAGGCCTCCGAGAAGCGGAACATGTGAACTTAACCGCTGTGCTACTGGGTCGGCCCCCTGTCTTATATCTTAAAACAAAAAAAAAGGGTGGGGGGCTAAGGAGTTAAAGCCAGCACTGCGATGGTGATTGGGCAAAATCACCACAGAAACATGCAAATTCTGGGGGAAATGTCCCTCCTGTTCCTGGCTGCAGCCAGGTCAGAGGCACCAGGGGACAGGGATCAGATGCTTAAGTGTCCAAGAAAGAATAGAGACAGACAAAAAAAACCCCAAGCCCCATTGTTATTCTGAGTCAACACAGCACTATATATATACTATATATATACAATATATATGCATACAGTAAAGCTATATACATAACAAAGCTCAAATTAAGTGACATAGTCCATGATCATACTGCTTTGTAATCTTGAATAAAGTTTCAAGGGCATGAAGCACAAGGAAAGGCTTGTGCAAGGGGTGAGACTAGATTGTATCCTTTTGCTATTATTGCAGGAATATGAATGGGGTTTCTGGGCCAAGAGTCTGAGAGTTATTTTATATTATTCTTAAAACTTTTCTGTAAGCTTTAATTTGCTTCAACAAAAGTATTAAAAAAGTACCCCTTACAAATTTCCAGTTACAAAATAAATGTCATGGGGATGTAATGTACAGCATGGTGACTATAGTTAATAATACTGTATTGTGTATTTGGAAGTTGCTATGAGAGAAAAATCTTAAAAACTCTCTTCACAAGAAAAAAAATTTTGTAAATATGTGTGGTGGCAGATGTTAGCTAGACTTATTGTGGTGATCATTTCTCAATATATACAAGTATTGAATCATGACATTGTACACATGAAACTAATTTAATGTTATATGTCAATTATACCTCAATTAAAAAAATGCATATACCTCTTTATGGGGTCCTACTGCACATGACAAAAATGTAGCTCTACCAAACTGGGTACAAACTGGTCTCCCTCCTTTTCAAGGAAAGGAGCGCACTGATAACATGGTTGGATGTTGTGACAATGTCAAATTGCCATCTGTGTTTATAAACACTTTGTCTCCTGTTCTGCACCTTTCTCATGAACTGCTAAGAGCCAGTTAATAGACTGGCATAGTGTCCATAGGCCACAGTTTGAGAAGAAATGAATTGGAAGAGACCAGAGAGGCTCATAGCTGAGAACCCAACCTTTGATCAATGTCTAAGTCATAGTACTAGCCTAAAGATGGCTCTTGCTGTGGGGAAGGAATACAAAAGTGGGAAGAACAAGGAATAGAGAAAATTGTGTCAGATATTGGCCCTGCCTAACATGCTTCCTTCTTTATTTTACTTTATTTTCAATTTCAGCAAACATCTTTTTCTTCAATTATTTTATTGAGGTTATGATGGTTTATAACGTGTGATTTCAGGTGTACACTATTGTTTATCAATTTCTGTGTAGACTGCATCGTGCTCACCACTAAAAGTCTAATTTTCATCCATCACCATACATACGTGTCCCTTTATGCCTTTTGCCTACCCCCTAACCCCCTTTCCCTCTGGTAACCACTAATCTGTTCTCTTTACCCATGTGTCTGTTTATCTTCCACATATGAGTGAAATCATGCAGTGCTGGTCTTTCTCTGTCTGGCTTCTTTCATTTAACATCATACTCTCAAGGTTCATCCATGTTGTTGCAAATGGGATTATTTTGTGTTTTTCTGGCTGAGTAGTATTCCATTGTATATACACCACATCTTCTTTATCCAGTCATCTGTTGATAGACACTTGGGTTGCTTCCGCATCTTGGCTAATGTCTTTAATCCTCATGCTTCCTTCTTTAATATACTAAAAATGATAGAGGTGAAGAGATACTGTTTTCCCATAAGATAAAGTTTGTTGTTATAGGTTTTCAATGATATTCCTAAGCTAAGAAAACACAGAGGAAGCACAGCATTTTTTAGTAGGGAAAATATAAAAGAGAGTTAATTCTCGCCATTGTTTTAATATTTAAATAAATAATGTAACCTTTTGGTTCTATGACAATATTGAATCATAGCTCCTTACAATGTGTGGATTTTTGTGGTAAGGGCATAGAATTGCGATGGAAAATATTTTTAAGTTAGAGAATATAAAATAAAATGCTTACACCTTTATAGAAAATTTTAGAAGATCATAGGTGTGTAATTTTTGCATAACTGCCAATAAAAAAAATGACAACTGGAAAAGCTAATATTATTTATGTATTGTGCCAGCACTTTAAAAACATCATCTCATTTAATCATTATACTAATTCTATGAGATAGATGTCAACAATATTATTTTCACTGTGAAGATGGAAGGAAACACTGAATCTTAGAAGGCTCAGTTTGCCCAGAGCCACACAGCTGGAAATGAGCTGGGATTAATTACCTAAATGTTTATTATGATGATGATGATGATGATGATGATGATACAGCACTTCGTTTAAAAACAAAAAGTCTTCTATTTCCAGAATGGAAAGGTTAATGACTAAAATATTCAGAATTTACTTTTTCTGTTTTTTTTTCACTAGCTAAGAATAAAAGTGTCCATATGAAGTTTTGTGCTGTGCTTAAATGGTAGCTAAAACCATTATTTTCATCTGCTACATAATTCATTATATGTGAATACGTCTTACATCTTCTGATTTGGAACTGAAAAAAGATATGACCTATTAGAATTTCTGTGGCAGTTCTACAAAGATTTTCCATTATTCTCAGATAATTGCTTGAACTCCTTGATGCTTCTCTGAATATGACTTAAAAGATCCCACTTTGTTTTGCATTTGCTGCTTTCTCTTTTCAGAGAGGTAATTTCTAACAAAAATAACACCTGTTTACAAGAAGTAACATATTTGAGTTTCTCTAAAACTTTTACTTCTTCCACTTTTATTTATATTCTTGCTCTTTGAAGCATCTTCATTGATTCACCAGTCAATTGAAAATGCCTGTGTGCTATCAGTTAATCATAAGATTTAAAAGGATTGTTTCTTTAAATATTTCAAATAGTAAAAGTTAGGGGCTGAACCCATGGTGTAGTGTTTAAGTTCAGTGCACTCTGCTTCAGTGGCCCAGGTTCACGGGTTTAGCTCCCAGGCATGGACTTACACGTCAGCCATGCTTTGGCAGAGACCCACATAGAAAGTGGAGGAAGACTGGCACAGATATTAGATCAGGGCTAATCTTCCTCAAAAAAAAAAAAATTAATGTATTAAAAGTTAGGGACTATTTCTAAATTTCTATTTTCCTTTTATACTTTTCTTTCATATTAGATTCTTAAATTTGACAAAAATACTAATACACATAAAAGTTACCTGTGTCCTAATTACTTTTTTATAATAATAAATAGGACTTTGCTGGCTATATTGAAACAAAATTGGTTCTAAACATTGAAAAAATCTAAGGAGGCAGAAGCTCAACTAGTATAATTCTATTTTCTGTTCTCCTTTTTGGATCATGCTTCTCTGATTTTATCTTCAAACAATATATTCTCACAGCAGCAGCTGGAGTTTTCCTTTTGAAAATGTAGGTAGATCACAGCATGCTGTGCCAAGCACTCTCCAAAGGCTTCCCAGGTCACGGGGAAGCCTAACTCCTTTCTAGCCTGGAGGCCCTGCAAGTTCTTCTTCCCATTCCCTCCCTCTCATTCCTGTTCCCTTCCCAACCCAACCTCACCTCCTCCTGCTCTGGGTCTTGCTCACATTGCCCCATCCATACAGACCCCAGTGCCAGGCCGGCTTCCACTTGCCCTTTGATGAAAGAAGGTACCCTCCCCCATTTCCTCTCCTCCTGTGTACAGCACAGCTGACCCCTTCCTGACTAACTTTCTTATCCTCAGCAAAAATACTGAAATATCCTAACTCACTCATCTTAAGTAGAGTATAAAATATTGAGATATTCTAACTCATTCCTCTTAACTAGAGTATGTAATGTTGCTGTCCTTCCTAGGAATACAGGACCTATTCTAACTTCTTTCTTCTTTGTGGAATCTCCTATTTGTCTACTCTCATTTTTCTAAACTGAGATTAAGCCCCACCTCCAATATTAGCCATATTCTTTTTATCTATTTCCCTTGTTCAAGGAAGCTTGGAGAAAAGCCTTATGAACTTGGAGTAAAGCCTAATGAAATCCAGAGCAAAGAGACTGAGAGTTGGGTGATAGAGCAACGGCTGCATTACATTATGAAGATCCTGGAGTGCTGAGAATCCGTTCATACCATGCTGTATCATCATGCTTTCTGATTAATTCAAAAGCCAGGAAAATATATTTTTCAAACTTTTATTCTTTTATATAATTCAATGTAAACCGTATTAAAAAGTCTAATATACTACACAAAATTAAATTTACATCACTTTTCTTTCTCTTCAATAATTTGGCAACTTAAAGTAGTGACATCTAGAGAGAAACACATTAATTGAACAGATAAAGAGAGGAATTTGTATTTTGATATTGTTTTTCCTTGAAAAGCTTGAAAATTTAGTTTGACCTTTTTAAACACATTTTTAATACTTGCAAAATTGGGTTAATCATATTCACATCCAAACTGAGGTGTGAGAATGAAATAATTAAAAAACTGCAAATAGAGCAGTTTGGTCTATGGACGGTAATTGTTTCTCAAAATAAAGCTGAAGAAGAAAATCCAAGATCTCAATTGCTCAAGAGACTTTTTATATATACATATATATATTTAAATATACATATATTTATTTATGTTACATATATACATATACAGTTATATACATGTACATACATATATGTATATTTTTTACCAAGACAATCAAAACCTAACTGTATTTTAGAGTTACTGAGCCTTTAGCGAAAATATTGACAACTATATCTCGTAGTTTTTCATCTTCAGATTATGAACTATATTTGAGATGGCATAACAGAAAAAACTGCTGACAAATGAGATTTTAATTTCCATTTTCATGTTGCTTAACGTGATGTAAGTAACAAGAACGCCAGCTGTCCTAAAAGGCAACTGAGACCACAGGTCTCTCTTAGCATATACAAGGCAGTCTCCCACCTTAGTAGGATGGCCTATCCGGGTAAGGTCATAGGAGAATTTACTGTTATTTTGAAATAATAATTTTTTAAAAAAGAAACAACCAATATAATAGTAACATCTATATATCTGTTTCCCATTGAAACACATGCTAAGGTGAGAAACAAGTCACTGTGGAAAGAATTGGGTTATATAGACCAAATAGGATACTGAAAATTGAAGTTTCAGATCAGAAAATCTCAGCAGGCTAACAACTGGGACCTCTACTGCTGATGCAGCAGAAACTTCATTCCTTGATCTGATAAGAGAGAACCAAAAGGAATTAAATATGTATTCTTAAAAGCAAAAATAAACAATTATTTAAGTAGGAAGAAACTAATTTTATTATTGCCATAACTCTACAAATATTTCTAACCTATACAATTGTGTTATAGCCTAAACAGTCATGTCACCAAAATATGTTGTCCTTTCAAGTTTTATAAATCCATGTGTAATTACTGTTACAAATTTCCTTTGCTGTATCAGTTAGGACTTGTATTCCACTGTAACCAAAATATAAATAGATAAACGGAAACAAATTAATGTTTCTCCTATATAAACTAAGTCACTATAAGAAAGAAATATTTGTGCATCTGTAATGCAACGTTCTGAGACTCATTACTGAGTTACCAGTGCTACAATTCAAACTCTAATTTTATGCCCCAGTTCTGATTCATTCATGCATCCTTTCAATAACTGAGTATAAAAGGCCTGCTATCAGGCAGACTGTGGACATGGCAGTTAAAAGAGAGTGGTGGAAAAAAATAAAAAATAGACATGGACTCTACCCATATGATATTTATAGCCTAGTAGTACAGACAGATGAGTTAAAAAATAATTAGGCAAATACGTATATAAATATTAGTACTATGAAAAAAAATTCTAGAATAATATGAGTGTTTGGTAGATTGTAAACATGGTCACAAATACTTCCTCTTCCTGCATTCATGCCCTTGTAATGTGACATTACAGATCTTTCCATCAAGAGATGGAATCCAGTTTACAACTAAGTGTATCATGTGCCTCACTTTGGCCAATAGGCCTTTAGTAAATGCAATGCAAGCAAAGACTTGAGAAGTATTTGCATATTAAGGCTTTCCCTGCACCCCATGTTCATTGCAGCATTATTTACAATAGCCATATTGTATTGTCTATTTACAATATAGTTACATTACATTATTTACTACACACACACACACACACACATATAATGGAATAGTATTCAGCTATAATAAAGTCATAATAAAGAAGGAAAGTCTGCCATTTGCAACAACATGGTTAAAACTTGACGGCTTTATGCTAAGTGAAATAACTCAGATGGAAAAAGACAAATACTGTATCATATTACTTATATGTGGAATCTAAAAAAACCAAACTCATAGAAGCAGAGAGCAGATTGGTGGATGCCAGGGGTGGGAGGTAGGGGGTGGGGGAAATGGGAGAAGATAGTCAAAGGGTACAAACTTATAAGATGAATAAGTTGTGGGGATATAATGCAGCATGGTGACTATAGTTAACAATACTGTATTGTATATTTGAAAGTTGCTAAGAGAGTAGATTTTTTTTTTTTTTTAATTGTGCGGTCATATAACTTTATTATTTTTTTTTATTTTTTTTTTTATTAATGTTATGATGGATTACAAGCTTGTGAGATTTCAGTTGTACATTTTTGTTAGTCATGTTGTGGGTACACCACTTCCCCCTCCGTACCCTCCCCCCACCCCCCCTAAGAGAGTAGATTTTAAAAGTTCTCACCACATATACACATACAAATTGTAACTATCTGAGGTGATGGATGTGTTAACTAACCTTATCGCAGTAATGGTTTTGCAGTATACACATGTATCAAATCACCGTGTTGTATACCTTACACTTACGCAAAGTTACATGTCTATTATATCCGAAGAAAGGTGAAAAGAAAAAACTTTAAAAAGGAAGAAAAAAGGCTTTATTTCTTGCTATGCCTGTCATGTGAGATCATAAGACCACCAGGTTGCCTACTGGAGAATGAGAGACCATGAAGATGAATTGAGATGTCCCATTCCACAGCCGGCCACTCCCAAGACATGTGGATGAGACCATTGGGACCAGCCAGCTCGAGGCCAAACCACTAGCTGGTAGTAGAACCTGTACCTGACCACAGAGAAATGAATGTGCTAGTTGAGACCAGCAGAAGACACACACAGCTGAGACCAGCCCCAAATAATGACTCATAGACTTGTGAGTTCAATAAATGATTTTTATGAAGCAACTAAGTTTGAGGTATTTTGTTACATGCATTGAAAGCCAGCTAATGTAGAGCATGTTAGGGGGACCTAATTTAGCTTACGGAGTCTGGAAGGGTTCTCTGAGGAAGTATCTAAAGGATGAATATGAGAGTGTCAGCTAAAGAATGGCAGGGGGAGTATATTCAGAGAGAGGAAAAAGCATAGGTAAAAGTCTTAACGTGTGGAAGAGCTCGGGACATTTGAGGAAATAGAAGAATGAAAATTGTCTTTGGATTCTTTCTTGTTGGAGAATCCAAATGCTTTCTTCTCCACTCTACCCTGTATGCAACCTCAGACTTGAGTTTCAATAATTGGGCTTTTATCTAATTTTCTATGTTGTCTAATCAACAAAAACTCCAGATCCTGTACCACTGGGCCACTCTTATTTTTACCGTACTCTTTCCAATGGACTGCAATGTTCCCCTGACCTTGAGCTTGCTGGTTAGAGTCTTGCTATCTGCTGACAAACTTTCTTGATGCCAATTTCTTGTCCTGGCTTTGAGAACTGGCATTCCTAGACTCCCTGCCCTACTGTTTCTTATACCACCATGCTGTAGAAGTTTGTGTGGGAAGGGCAACTGTGAAAGATAGTCATGCAGATACGTAGATAGATAGATAGATAGGTGATAGATAGTTATGGGCAGTTAAACTAAAAAGCAAGTTAGAGAGCAGCATCAATAATATAATCTCATTTTTATAAAAACAAAATAATACATGATTATATGCCACCCACGTACACATAGACACAAACACATGCACAAACCAAATGTAACAGAAGTTACTTCTGCTTGTCCAGTCCTGTGATTATTATTCCCTTTATTTTATATCCTCCTATATTGTTTGAATATGTTGATTTAAATTTTCTAAACAAGGCTCACTCAGGAAATATACATTAGTTAAGTTGGCTACTGAGATATATACCAAAAAGTTACATTTCTCTTGGTCAGTTAATAGAGATTCATGCATGGCACTTATATTTGTGGATAAGGTAGCAGAGTTGACAGGCCTTGGAGACACCAAGCTAGGTGAGTAAACCTCAAGAGTGATGAACTAGGTGAAATTGGAGTGTACTATTTACACAGTTTGCAACATACCACCAATGAAATCATCATAATCTCACTGGGTTATAAGTATTTTATTATATAAATAGATGTCTACAAGTTAACTTTTTGGGGTTTTTTTTAAACAAAAGTAAATAAAGATTAATTCAAATATGTTTCTTTATTAAATGTTGCTATTATTGAACTTTTGGCTCTGGAAAAAGGGAGCAAGTGGGGTAGGTACATCACTGGATATTTTGCTTTTCCTAAGGGAGTCAAAGTCAAAAAATTTTAAAGTGAGAACCAGAGTTTTTCAGCATCCTTTTTCCTTATGTATAAACGTGAGAAATATGTTCAACAAATACTATCATATCTGATCACATTAGAATTACCTTATGAGGCAGTCAGACAGGTGTTATTATCCTCCTTGCCTTTATAATTGTGGGAGCTGAGGCTCAGAGTTAAAAGACTCGTCTAGGGTCACATACCGGGTCAATTGAATGAGGGTTTTTGCAAAGATCAATAAAATAATTCTCCAGATAAGCTTGAATTATTCCCCCAGGGATAATATTTCAACTGATACTTACAGCACTTTTCATGAATAGTTTCTTCAGAGGACAGTTTAGTTTATAGGGCCGTTTTATTATAAAGCATTTGGCCCAACCAAATTTGATTTTCTAGATGACTAAGTAGCCATTTATTGTAGGCAAAGATTTTAGATAATATGAAAGGGTCAGGTAAGAGCTGAAATATGTAAATTTTGTGTCACCATTCATTTTATGTCAGCTATTTCTTGATTATGTGTGGAGAATTTGGATTTGATTTCTCTGTCATAGCACTCAAGTAATATGAGTGTTTCATTTTCCATTGATGAAATAAATAGAAATTTGGTCTTTCTTTACAGAAGGATAGCCATCTTCAAGCATTTATATAGCACTTTATATCTCTCACTGCTTTACAATTTTTATATTACTCATACCCTTCAACAACCTTGTGAATGTCAATAGTATTAATTTAAAATATAAATAGGAAAAAAAAGAACCTTAGGCATAACAAGTTAAAGTACTTCTCCAGATACATAAGATTTTATATTCCTCACAGTCTCGTTGAATTATTAGATTAAAATGATGCTGCTAACCTTCTTCTATATCTTCTGTTTATTATTAAATATTTTATATGAATTTAATAAAGATTACAATTCTGGAAAAATTGAGGAGCAATACTTTTATTTCAGATCATAGCATAAATTGCCTACCTTGGGTGTTTTTATTTTTCAGTAAAAATTATGATGTGTAATATAATAAAAAATATTTTGCTGATATCTGAGGGTTAGTTTTAATCAGATTCTATTTTACTTAATTTAGAAGTGATGTTCATTTGTGTGACTTATTACATAAAATCTCAATTTCATGAATTACTTAAGAGTTGTAAGAAATAACTATAGAGTTAAAAATTTCCACCAAATCAGGTCCATCTTGATTTGATTGTTAAGAAACATGTTTGTGTTCACTGGGTCCACTAGTTAATCCTGTCTCCCCCATCAACCCCTATTAGTAGGTGTCACTATAACAATTGAAAAATACGATAACTTTGGGGAAAATAAATAGGTATATTCCAAATTCTAATAAAACCTCCACTATGCAGTTGTTTAAGAAATAATGCCCAACTGGGGCTGGCCCCGTGGCCGAGTGGTTAAGTTCGCGCGCTCCCCTGCAGGCGGCCCAGTGTTTCGTTGGTTCGAATCCTGGGCGCGGACATGGCACTGCTCATCAAACCACGCTGAGGCAGCGTCCCACATGCCACAACTAGAAGGACCCACAACGAAGAATATACAACTATGTACCAGGGGGCTTTGGGGAGAAAAAGGAAAAAAAATAAAATCTTTAAAAAAAAAAAAAAAAGAAATAATGCCCAACAGTAAGTTCTTTCTGTGTACCATCATGTACAATAAATTAGGAGAAACATTAGACAAATGAGACAGATATTTTTCTTTTTAGGCATCTTGATCAAATAATGGGTTTCGTGATAAACTTTGATGAATTTAACCAAGAAGCAGATGTGTTGGGCAAGTGACTTCTAAAATATATATTTGCATGATTTAATATTGAAGGCAAGGATGTGACTGGAGAGAGCAGTCGCTGAGAGTTAGAGCGAGCAAGACAGATGGGAAGAGGCGGGGAGAAGGAAATGCCGAAAATACAGTGTCCCTCTGTTTCTCTATGATCAGTAGGAGCATAGAATGATGTTACAGGATGTGAGTTGAAGAAGGACCTTGAGAAGCCTGAGGGAAGTAGGGATCTCTTAGAAAGGAGACTTGAAGAGAGGATCATTCCCTTCACTCCTGCACAGAACTCAGAGGCAGGGTTGTGGAAGCCCATGAGAGTTATGGTGGCAGCCTTGCCAACAGGGTGACCCCTGGATAGTGTTGGCAGAGGGCATCAGAAGCAGAACTGGGCAAAATGCCTCCGTCAAATGGTTTAGAGGCAACTGCATTCAACTAGGAGGCCAAAGTAGAAGAGCAGGTATAAATGTTACTCATTCAACAAAAATTTATTGAGCGTCACTCTCTGCCAGGTATTGTAGTTGTTTCTGAACCCACATGAGACTGCTTCCAGAGAATCCTAGACACAATGGTGGGGATCTTTTTTGCTAGGTCTAGTCAATATTCTTTGTGGGACAGAACTAAAAAAGTCAGCAAAATAAGTCCCTGATGTCAAGGTTAGCTCATTTATTCCCAGGAGCATTGTGTAAATTGCCTGTGACCCCTTACTTTCAACTTAAATTGGTGACCCAGCTTTCCCAAGAGATTGTTAGGATTAATCCCTTCACGCCTCACATTCCTATTTACTTCACTTAATACCTAAACTTTAGCCCGAAGACTCCTCTTCCCAGACCCATACCACTCTGCGTATCTTTCCTGACCCAGTTTCAACCCCCAGCTCTCTTCCTGAGTTTCCTTCGGATGGCTGATGATTACTACTGACAGCAAAGACCTCTATATCTAACCATATCTCTGAAGGTTCTCCACCTGCCCCAAAGGAAATCTGCTCAGCTCTGATGAAGCCCTCTGAATGAAGGCTGTTTCTTTCTTTCATTTCACAGTCTACGCATCTTAGGTCCTGGCATTGAGATACAAATCCTCCTTGCTCTCTATTGCTTCTTTCAAACAATTTCTTCTCCTTTCTTCTCCAAACTCCAGGACTTTTGACAGCCATTTCTTTCAACTTTCCCATCTACAGCCTCCCCTCATTCACCATTGACCTTTCCACAATTATAGTCAACATTCTTGGCAACTTCATCACTCACATGGATGATCCTTCCAGGACCGTGGTCTCTCAGTTCCTTCATCTTTTGTCCTCCATATCACTTCAGCCTCACTCACATGGATATCTTTATTAATTGCATCAAATATAAAACTGTCAACTACCCTCCCTTCTTGCTACTTCCTAATCTTCCAGCTCACATACTTTAATATACCCTCTGTTGCACGTCTTCCACCTCATAGAGAGCTCTAATGCATTAGCTATCACTTTCTTATGCTCAATAACCAACTTTATGTCTTCATGTCCTTCTTATGAGCTTAGAATCTATGTTTTATTTAATTCTCCCTACAAAACCCTTTACTTTCATTGCTTCTTCCTTTATTGAACATGAATGGTAAAAGCCCAGGTAAAGTTAAACATAAATTTCTATCACCTTTGTGCCTGAGTTTAAGATGGTAAATGCTTCTAGAGAATATACACATTTGCTGACTGCCCAATTTAAATTCAGGGCCAAGTATCCGGCAGTGCTCACAACTGCCAGGCAACCTGATTGCATTCCCTACTATGTTTATTTCCCCATAATCCAAAAGAAATTTCAGTGTTCTCCTTCCACCTCACCATTCTTCCTCTGTATCCTTCACTCTTACCTGATGACTAAGAAAATAGAGTCAATAAGATAGGACTTCCCTTATTTACTCATTTTGCAAAGAAGCAGCCTACCCATATCCATTCACATTCTTGCCTTTCTTTTCTTTTCTTTTTTTCGCTATGTGTAAATTAACTTTTTTTTTTAAAGATTGGCACCTGAGCTAACAACTGTTGCCAATCTTTTTTTTTCTTTCTGCTTTTTCTCCCCTAATCTCCCCAGTACATGATTGTATATTGTAGTCGTGAGTGCCTTTGGTTGTGCTATGTGGGATGCCACCTCAGCGTGGCCTAATGACCGGTGCTCTGTCGGCGCCCAGGATCCAAACCCATGAAACCCTGGGCCCTTGAAGCGGAGCCTGCGAACTTAACTGCTCCGCCATGGCTCCGGCTCCCTATAAGTTCACTTTGTTCATATCATAGACCAAACCGTCCTCTTCTCTTAATTTACTTTGTCTGATCTTCTCAAGATCTTTCCTTTTGTAATTATTCTGTCTCTCATTTATTTTTTCTTTTCTGCTAGATCATTCCTCTTAGCATACGTTCTTTACTATATTCTATCTAAAACAACAAAAACAACAGGAAAGAATTCTCAGTAGACCTGACCCGAGGAATCCCTCACCCCTCCAATATCTCTGATTTCATTTACAGCCATATGTCATATAGAGTCCTTTTCTCCACACCCCTACTTCAAATTCTCTGAATTTACTTCAACTGGGTTTCTGTTCCAAGCAATCTACTAACATTTTTCCAGTTACAGTCAGCCACAATGTGTATATTGTCAAATATAATGGTCACTGGGCCATATAGCTTCCGTTTGGCCGTCTAGATTCTTTCTCCACCCCTTTCCACCCTATTCTGTGCCCTGGGAGGCTGCCCTGTGTGGAGGTCCAAGATCACCGTGCTGGCAGATTTGGTCTCTGGTGATGGCCCACTTCCTGGTTCATAGATTGCTATCATCTTGATGTATCCTAATATGACAGAAAGCAGAGAGAAACCAGCTCTTTTGGGACTTATAGGGCACTAATCCCATCATGGGGGCTCCACGCTCATGATATCATCTAGTCCTAATTATTTCCCCAAGGCCCCACCTCCTAATACCATCATATTAGGGGGCAGTTTCAACATGTGAATTTTGGGAGACACAAACATTCAGTCCCTACCAAGCACTGACCCTCCAGCCTGAGACTCAGAATGGGACACACAGAGCAGAGCCACTGCAACAGGTTCACACATCTACAGCCTGAAGCAGGGTTGGCTGACTAACCTGAAGACCTGCAATATGACATAGAGTCACTAGCTGAACCAAAGAGATATAAGCAAGAAATAAATGCATGTTGTTGAATACCCTGAGATTTTGGGGGGACTGATACTTACATATCTGATTAATATATCAGGATTCTCAAATATGGAAAAGGTCTTGACCTCTCTACTTCTCTGAGATGCCTTGTGCTAAGCAATATCTCAAACAGCAAGTCCACCTCTGAAAACTGGGTCAGGATGGTGTCAGGTGACCAATACTTAGGGACCCAGAGCTGAGGCTTTTAGGATTGAAATCTGGATACAATTTTTGAGAACTTTTGCCTTCATTCAACATTCAAAGATTCGTGTATTCCTGCTTAGTCTTCTTTTTCACTGCTTCTTAAAATCACTGGATAAAATTTCAAAGATTAGTCAAGAGTACCTACTCACAAGTCCCTTGTATTCTGTGACTTTGTTTTTTTTAACCATATGCACAGGTTTTGTTCTCTCAAAAGAATCTGAATGCATGCCTTATACACTAGATTCTAGCTCTTACTTCTAATTTTTCTTTCCATCCCCCAACCATTTAAACATCTCCTTCCTCTTCTTAAATTATTAAAGCTTGGCTCTTTCAAAACAAAGCCATATTATTCTAATTATTTCTGTATCTCGGGCAATAAATTAATAAACATTTAGTCTATGCCTGCTATGTGCAGTTTTATGCTCATTATTTTGAGAGCTAGATATATGAGACACAGTCCTTGACCTCAGGCGTTTACACAAAAGTTGCTGTTAACCTAGAAATAAAGGGCCAAAATGAGAGGCAGAGGGGTGTTTATTTTGGGATCAAAGAATTGCAATTCAAGGTACACAGATTCAGGTAGCAACCCAAATACTGTCTCACTGGCCATTAAGAGGCAGGGGCTTTTAAAGGCAAAAGAGGGAGGTTTACATTACAAAGAATGCTAATTGGGGTTGGTGACCGAAAAGCTAATCTTGGCTAAACATAATTGACTGCAAAGGCTAAAGAGGGAGGCAAAAGTCATCACTGTGAGAAGTTGCAGGTTTCTTGCAGAGCTCTCTGAATATTTGTATCCTGACTCAATTCAAAAATTCACGTGCTGCCCAATGAGGACATGCATGAGACCCATTTCCTTAATGACTTCCTGGCTCCGTTTTAAAGCCCTAAGACATAAGTGACCTCGTTTTGTTTTATATTTCACATTGCAGAGACAAAGCACAGTATAAAACTATAGAACAAGGTAGTCTAATGCAGGTGCCTCTTGAATGGGCTGGTGAAATGGTCATCGTGCCATGGTTGGTCTTTATGGATCATGTTCCGGCCACTTTTAAAGATCATCTCTCCAGTAATGTTGATGTCAAGTGTGTACTAGAGGACAGGAAATCATTTAAATTTAGAATGCTGCCCACTTAAACTATATTAAATTTTGGCAAAAAAGGAAGTCAGAAAATGCTGAAATATAAAGGCACTTTTGTTAATATGACTCTATGAAACAAAGATTGACTCAAAAAATAAAAGAATCTTTGTCCTTCATCCACATGTGAGTAACTGGTGTTTGTAGGAAATTGGAATTTTTAATGTGTAGTCTCTATTTTGTAAAATGGGGATAGTGAAATTCACTGTCTGGATAGGCAAGGTTTTAAGATTAATTTAATGTTTATAAAGTAATTTAATAAAATATTAGTCCATTAGTACAGTAAAAAATTACTAGTTAAATGTTTTGATCATGGATTTTTATTAAAACATTCTTTAACACCAAAATAATCACTCTTTTAGTAAGCCTAATAATTAAAGAAAGATTCTTTCACTTAGAATACCATGCTCTACGGTGAGTGGGCAGAATTCCACAGTATATTCCATCATTCATTTTTTTCTTGTTGTTTTACACAGTCATTTAACTTACTCCAACGTTCGTATGTATAACTAAGAAGCCCAATGAGCCAGAACAGATTTTAAGACCTTGCTGCCCCTTCAACTGAGAAGTCAGTTTGACACTATTTCCTTAAGGAAATAATCAACAGATTTGCAAAACAACAGAAGGCATCAAGCTTTACTGCTGGTCTCTAAATTACAATATTAAATTATGCGTTAAAAAGGTATTAGGATCCCAGTCTTCTGAAATAACCATCATCATGATATCATATTGCTTTCCATTTGAATTAGCATATAAATGAACAAAGATGGCAACCACATAGCCGAGATGAGATTTGCCATCTTAAGCATTTAGTTGCCTTGGTAGCAGATTGTGTAAAATGCAAACTAGTGTCCTTGGATGCTGATTTTTGCTTGTTTGGGAATTTAGAATTCTGGAGTTAGTCTTAGGATAGCAGGGACACACAGAACAATTAGATAATTTTTCCCAGTAGATCTTCGAGAATACGTTCAAAAGATGCCGGGGAACTAAACAAGTAGAAAGGGTGGGCATTCTTGGTCCAGTGGACAAATGCACAGGTGTATAAAATAAAATGGTACATTAAAGTAGGTGTAATTAGCTAGGCTTACCCCTAGTTATAGGCACGTGAAAAGAAAGGCATGGCAAAAAATAGAGCAAGAATTCTTGGTAGAATTTTCTATGGACAAAGGGAACCATTGTCAGTATTGGATCATGACAGCCATGAGATCTGATCTGCATTATCAGAAAGATCAAATCAGCAGCACTGTGCAGATGGAGGATGGAATCAAAGGGATAAAGTGAATTAGGAAGTCAGAACAATAGTCTCAGTGAGAGAAGATGCAAGTTTGAACCAACATATGAATAGTGGAGATGCAGAGGGAAAATCCATATGCAAAACACGTTGTGATAAGAATCTGTAGGGCTTGGTAATGGTTGAAATGTGAAAGTAGAAGGAGTAAGAGAACAAGTTCAAGACAGACACTCAGATTCCTAGTTTAGAAACATGGTGAGCCTGTGGTAGTAACTGAGTTAGGGAGTAAAGAAGAGAAGCAGGCTAGTATGAGATATGTCCTTTCTGACCTGCCTAGGGTATATCCAGACAGCAACATCCAGTGACTAGTTCCTTACAGGTGTCTTGCACTCCAAGCCTAAACTTATTGATTTGCACTCCAAGCTTAAACTTATCAGTATATAGGGATTGAATTCATAAGTGTGATTGCCGTTGTCCAAGATTGTGCAAAGTGAGAGTGAAATAGATCAAGAACAGGATCCTTAGATCCACCAGCATTTAAGAAGGAGCTGTAAGAAGTGAGTCCACAAAGATGACTTAGAAGGAATTATTAGAGAAGTAGAAGGAGGATGGGGGAAGAGGAAGACTGGCACAGCTGTTAGCTCAGCAACAATCTTCCTCAAGCAAAAAGAGAAAGATTAGCAACAGATGTTAGCTCAAGGCCAATTTTCCTCACACACACACACATCTTTTTAAAGTTTTAAAGGAGAGTAAGTTCTCATCTTTACACTTTCAGTCTCCCAACATCAACCCACTAGCTCCAGCTCAAATCATCGCAGACCTGCCCTCCTCCACATACTGCTAAGTTTGGTATATATTGAGCTGTTTATTTTGGATGCTTTGACAGCATACTTACACATATATATGCCTACACATATATACATTTTGGTTTTATAAAAATGAATCATTGTATACATATTGTTTTGCAATTTACACTAAAAAACATATTGATATATTTCCAGGTGAATGTGCATATGCATCATGTCATTGTTAATGGTTGCTCTTTAATGCTATTTAGTATGAATGTATTTTATTGACCATTCCCACAATAGTGAATATTTCACTTGTTTCCCATTTTTGCTGTTGAAAATAGCACTTTAGGAAGGGATTTTTTTCCCCACAAAAGGGGAAAGAATGAGTACAGATACAGATATCTTTTTTCCAACTTTATTGAAGTATGATTGACAAAAATTATATATATTTAAGGCATCCACCATGATGTCTTGATACATGTTTACATTGTGAAATGATTGCCACAATCAAGCTAATTACCATATCCATCACCTCACATAATTACATTTTTTTGTGTGATGAGATCACTTGAGACCTACTTTCCCTCAAATTTCAAGTGTACAGTGCATCATTATTAGCTACAGTCACCATGCTGTATATTAAGTCTGCAAAAGTTACTCATAAATAAAAGTTTGTACCCTTTGACCAGCATCTCCCCATTTCCCCCTGCTCCTAGCCCCTGGTAACCACCATTCTACTCTCTGTTACTATAAGTTTGGTTTTATAGATTCCACATTCGGTGTTTGCCTTTCTGTGCCTCGTTATTTCAGAAAACATAATGTCCTCCAGGTTGATCCATGTTGTCACAAATGGCAGATTTTCTTCTTTAAGACTAAATAATATTCTGATATATTTTTAAGTGTGAAATTAGGAATGTATTAAATATAAGGACAGTTTACTGGGCAGGTTGGAGAGGGGACCAATTTCAAATAAAATATCTATTAACTAATGTGTATAAGTTATGGATTATTTTGCCTATTTTTGAGCTTACATAAAATGGCAGCATACAGGATGTAGTCTTTGGTGTCTAGCTTCTGCTCAGCATTTTGATTGTGATATTCATCCATATCATTGTGTATAGTTGTAGTTCATTCATTCTCTCTGTATAGTATTCCATTGTGTAAATATGACACAATTTATTTATCCATTCTACTGTTGATGAAAATTTGGGTAATTTGTAGCTTTTGACACAAGTGCTGCTGTGAACACATTCATCTGTCTTTTTGGGACACATACAATTACATTTCTCTTGAGCACACAATAGGAGTGACATTGTTGGTTACATTGTGTTTTTAAGTCATTTTTGTGTTGGTGTACAAATCCTTTAGGCTGAAAAGATCTGTGAGGGCTGGTGTGCATTAATCAAGAGCTCTGTGCAAGTGGCAATGCAGAGCTTGGAGAGAGGAGTCGTTAAAGCTCTTAAACTCTAGAGTTTAAAAACTCCAGTTAAAAGTTAAACTCCAGTTTGACTCCAGTTGAAGTTGAAGCTCTTAAAACTGGAATCAGACTGGTCAGGTTCAAACACTCTCTCCAGTGTTTTGCAATTGTGTATAGAGATAAATTACACACCCGTCTTTAATTTGGGTCCTTTCCATTCACCATATACAAGAATTAACTCAAAATGGATCAAAGACCTAAATGCAAGGGCTAAAATTATAAAACTCTGAAAATATAACATAGAAGAAAAGCTTCGTGACATTCAATTTGACAATGATTTCTTGTTAGAGGAATCTAACAGCTGGATAGTAGGAATTCCAGGAACAAAAATGAGAAAGACTGAGAAAAAATGTCATATATATGTGAAAGTTTCCCCAAAATGAAGACATCTGCCACCAATGAATTAAAAAAAACGATCAAGGTACATTATTATGTAAGTGATTAAGAATCAAATTGGGAAAGAATTAAGTCAATTTTTGCCAAAGTTGTGAAGGAAAATCCTTTTTCATCATTTTGATAGACATTTGGAGTCATGTTTTTTCTATTCACTTTCAATTTTTAGTCATTGGCTTATTTTCCACTTTGACTTATTTTTAATTATGTAAAACATTTAAATTGTTCTAAAGTCGAAACCGTAAAGCAAGTTAAAGTCATAGAAGTCTCATTTGCATCCCTGTTTTCTCACTCCTCACATTGCTATACATTTATTAGTTTTTTGCTCATTCTACCATCATTTTCCTTAGAAAATATGAGAAATTGAGACACAAACTCACCAGGTGTGTATACATATACTTATAAACACAGGCAATATATTTCTCTTTCACACAAAAATGATGCTTGTGGATGAAATATACAGTAAATGTTGTTCTGCATTTTGCTTCCAGGCAGTGTATAAAGACCTTCGTCAATCCTTTTTGTGTATTCCTAAGAGTACATTTACACATAAACCAGATTTTATTTCACCAGTCCATATTGATAAAATGTGGGTAGTTTCAGTCTTTGGTTACTATAAATAAAGCCGCAGTTAATATTCTGTGCATGTGTTGTTATGCTTTTTTGCTAGTGATAGTCAATCTATCCTTGAGACAGATTGCTAAATGTAGAATGAGTAAAAGGTACATGCATGTGCAATTTTGATAAATAGTGCCAAATACATCTCTATTGGGGTTGTAATATTTGCATTCAAATTAGTGATAGTCTCTTAAAGTGGCTTATTTGTTGTGTGTTTGGCATTTTTTTAAATTATAAGCTATATTTTGTAATTCTGAGGATCTAAATCTTTTTTTTTTTTTTTGAGGAAGACTGGCCCTGAGCTAACATCCATGTCCATCTTCCTCTATGTTATACGTGGGATGCCTACCACAGCATGGCTTGCCAAGCGGTGCCATGTCCGCACCTGGGATCGGAACTGGCGAACCCTGGGCCACCAAGAAGCAGAACATGCACACTTAACCGCTGCGCCACTGGGCTGGCCCCTGGGGATCTAAATCTTGTCTTCCAGGATGGATTTTGTTTTTTCCTCAACTGCTATTGATTGCTTTCCTCCTTAGAAGTGCCAAGTATAAAGGAGTCTAGGATTCAGCTGCAACACCATGCCAAGGGCACAAAGCATAGAATTCCATTTTAGTTCATATGCAGACTTTTATCCTGAAGACCAACCCATCTTTCAAGTTGTATTAAACCTCCATACTTCTTGTTTCATTTACAGCTTCATATTTGGGGGTGGGGATGGGGATTTCCATTACTTTCTGGAAAGTCTAGAAGAGTGTTAAAATGTATATTTGCTGTAACATCCACAGTCTAGATGTACTTTTCAGAAGGACCTTTGGGGAGGTATCCACTCTACCATAGTACTGGAAGTAGAAATTATATTTTTTAAAAGCTTTTTTTAAATTGCTGCTTTCTTTGAAATTTTAAGCTCCTTCTCCTTCTCAATGTTGTGTTTTTCTTTTTTTACTGACTTTTTGTTTGTGTATTTTATATTGGCCATTTCAATGTTCCTAGATACACTTATCAATTCTACCCTTTATAGTTCATCCAGTTCCTGGGTTTGTTATTAATTCTGTTTTATAATCCAGCCATATTTGTAATATTTATAAACTTTTTTGAGTTGAATACTTATTTTTTTGTGTTTAATAAATAAACTGTTTAGATCTGATTATTTATTCTGATTGTTGATTTGGCTATATCCCATACATCATTATATGTAATACTTTCATTGATTTCAATTACCCAAATAGGTTATCATTTACAAGAATTTCTTAAAATGAATTTTTATATGTATTAGTTGCAATGTCTCAAATCTCTATGCTATTAATTTCTAGTTTTATTACATTTTGACCAAAATATGTGATTTACAGTGTTGATTATAGAAATATATTGAGTTTTTGGATATGTGAAAGTAATGTAATCAAAATTTGTTAATGTTCCACGGGTAATGAAAATGAATTATTCTCTTTACTCAGTTTATATGTCAAAATTCACTGTAGATACATTAGACCAAACTTTCTCACCATATCACTGACCCCCATCCTTTTTTGTGGCCTTTCGTCCTTGACCTGTATAACTAGTTGGTGAGTTACTGTGAGTCCATTACTGGGTGATGATCCAGGCACCAGTGAGGCTGAGAACATGGACTCTACTGTCTCAGAAGTGGAATTTCTCTCTTTAATCTCTTCTTGAGGTCTAAAGAACCCACTGTGCCAGAGTAGAGTTTTATTTATGTGTTTAAGATATTTTTTCTCTTTGTTCCACTTTCCATACTAGGGACATTTTCATCTCTACTCAATACAAACCTTTTGAGGCAATTTTTGCACCTGGAATGCTTTCTACTAGAGGTGGTCAAGTTGCTTTTGGAAAGCCTACTGCACTTGCTTACACATGCTAGTGCGCCGTTCCAAGGAAAGTGGCCTTTATCTTTCCTCTAATCTGTCTTTAGTGTCAGCATCCAAACACACCCTGTCAAGAAGAAAATGCTAGGTGTAGAGCACTTTGGCCAAATTATGCTCTGTTTACAGCCTGTGGCTAAAGCATCAGCTTCTCAAGAAAGCCAGTTGTGAGTAGAAGCTTGCTGTTCCTTTCAGTCTGGTCCTATGTTCGCCACATACAGAAGAAATTCTCAAGGCCTATCTTTTATGGATAATATCCTCCCTTATATATGTTCTCCTCTACTTTTATAGCCTTTTGATCATTTTAATCAGAATTTCAGAAACATTAGGTGTTGCTTGAGATGCTGTTTTTTAGCAATTTCCTAATTTATTCACTTTTTAGAATCATTGAAAAAAGATGAGCTTTTTATTTGTAAGACTAGTTGATATTTGAAAATTTGTCCCCCATAAGCAAAAAACCAAAAAACTTATCTACCAGCCTAGAAGTATGATTTGTTTGACTTTGTAAAGATTAAAATAGCAAGGATAAGTGTAGTGAACTAGGAGATGTGGAGAACAGAAATAATGAGATTTGCCTCATAGTGATTTAGAATGAAAAGATAAAGAAATTTGCCCCCAGCTTCTCTTTACTCACTCTTATCTGTAGAGGTAAATTGAGAATGTTCAAATTAATCAGTGTCAAATGCTTAGTACCCCACAGCTACTGCAGTTTTTATTACTTTCTTTGTCAGTTTGTTTAGTTTTTTGCTAATAGAGCTTCTTAATAGAGACTCTAAGTTAATTATCATTTTAAAATCAATGTCTTCCACCATATTTCTATTTCATAATTTCAGAGAACAATTACTAATGTGAAGGCGGAACTGTAATGCAGTGATTTCCCTGTTTCAGAAATCAGAAGACACCAAGGGGCAAAAGTTGTCAGGTGTTTATGATATAGAGAGTCGTAAAGATGCACAAAATTCTTATGATTATCTTAATCACCAAGTCAAAAATTGTACATAAAAGCTATCAGGAAGCCCTTTCATATTTTAAAACAAAATGGTTATAGATAAATAGGTAGGCATATAGATAGATGATTGATAGATAGATGATAGATAGATAGATAGCCATTACTTAGCTCAATATGTTGAATATAGGCTGTAATAAATATGTCTTCAATTATTTACCTACTTGATTGATTTCAGAACACTGAACTGTGGTAACACATCTCCTTGTGTAATTTTTTGTTATATATTTAATATACATATATAATCTTTCTGTCTGCACAAAGTTTAATGGTATCATGCAATAAGTAAGTAATAAACCAAACTTGTCGAACTATGGGTGTGGTCCTAGTGTTTTGACGAAAGGACATTACCAAGGTTCTACCTTAATTAAGTGTTCTTTGTTTGCTTAAAATTACTCACATAATTTTATAGCCAAATATGACATTCTTTTTTCCCTTTTAAGGGAAAAAAAGCTTTCTTATAGCATAATAATCATTGAAACAGAAGGTGAATAATGATAGGAACTCAAACTAGGAACCATTTGGGTTTCAGAAGGCCCCCTATGATAGACTGGCTTCCATTTGCTGAAAGTGTAACCCAATGCAGCATGTCTAGTGAAAGAGAATGCTTCCTGCAGGTAGAACAGCCTGGATTGAATCATAGGTCCCTCACTTCCTTGCTGGAAGCCCACGTGAATCACTAAACCTCACCTGCATTCACTTTTCTCATACGTACACAGAAGGATAACAAGATCTCCCTCCTAGATCTGTTGTTAGAATAATATTACTGAGATTGGCAGGTGAGTACCAATCTTCAGAAATGTTCTCCATTCTTAATGGCATGGACCTTCTCATGAATCTCATTCTGAGAATCGGCCTGATGCAAAGCCCTGGTGTTAGAAAGGCATAAGCAAGCACACAAAATCACCAATTTTATTTATATTTCAGATGAGACTCAAAAGTTACTGGTCATCAAACATGAAATATTTGATAGACATTCTATTGGAGAACAAAGATCTTTATATACGTAAGTCAAAAGGGCTCAATACACATAGCTAGGATTCACTTGGCATAAGAAAACGAGAACATTGCTGCAAACTACGACAACCAGAAAATACATAGATATTAAAGAGATAGATAAGCCCAGGAAAATTTTGGATTCTGGACCACGGATAATAAAAGTTAAAAGACTTTTGACATAACAGAGAGGCCACTTGGGTAACAGCAGTATGCAGCAATGTATGCTGCACTCTCCTTGAAGGATGCCTGCCATCTTAATATGGTGATAACAGAACTGATTGCACTTACAATTGACTTTTAAAAATTTTCAGAGATATTTTTCATACTGAGAGTCTTTTCATTGCTTCTTTCCACTTATTGTTTTAAACTCTTCTCCATCACCATGACAAACTGTCTATATCTCTCACATTTGATCTGGCTGTTGGAAGAACATATGAAACAATATTTTCAAAGTTTTCCAAGCATACATCATAATTAAATAGATTTAGAGACTATCACACTGATAAATACAAATAATTTGGTCAATAGAATAAAAAAATGATGGAAAAAGTAATAAAATACATTTTTTAAAAGTCCCAGATTGAATAGGCTCATGGATTTTATCTGCATAAAAAAATATATATTGTAAAGAAAATATATTAAGGTGTTACTAGCTTTTAAAAAAGTTCTTGAATTTGTTCTCAGAAAATCATAAGTGAGACCACTAAAATACCCAGTGTGTCTTGAAATAATAAGCATACATCAGCATTTCTAAATCATGCATCTCACTAAAGGTAATACTGAGGTCATGGTATAGACAACAAATTATGATGCTCCCAATTTAAAATATTATATTATCCCATTCATTTCTTCTTCCTGCCCTCCCCCAAGGATCTGTCAAATATAGATGGTAGAAAAGCTGTTACAATATCTGGGTCATATATGTTGGTTTCTGCTCCGAGCCACTTGATGGGTTTACAGATGGATATACAGGAAAATGTTCTGCCTCTTATTTTGCCAATCTAATACGGGCAGGAATATGAATATTTCTTCATATTACCATGACGATAAATATGCTAGGCTCAAAATTCATTCAACGTAACTCTATGGAAGAAATCCCTTTGTGTACACAGGCTGAAGTTCAGGCCTGCTATTTTTATCACATCAATTACAGTAGTCAGCAAGAAGAAACACTAAATTTTCTATGAAAATATTATGGCTTTTTGGAACACAATAGCCCCATATTCTCTGAATACTAAACAAGTAAATAAACTCATTTATGTATAGTTGCAAGAGCTGTTTCTTTTATGGCTATTGACATATGAATGTATAAACCCTTGGGAAATTAAAAATCTGGTCCAATTCTCAAAAATATAAAATTAAGAATAAAAAATAATCCGTTCCACATGCAAGCTCATCTATTCTTTAATGACGTAGTCAATAAATCAGGAAGTACAGCTTCCTCATTAAAAAAAAAATTATCCTGATCTCTACATTTGCAAGATGTAAGTGCCAGGAATCTAATGCAGGAAGTTTTAAAAAAATGAATTTTGTTAGTTTGAACTAATTCTGTTTTTTTTTTTTTTTTAAAGATTTTATTTTTTCCTCTTTCTCCCCTAAGCCCCAGTACATAGTTGTATATTCTTCGTTGTGGGTCCTTCTAGTTGTGGTATGTGGGATGCTGCCTCAGCGTGGTTTGATGAGCAGTGCCATGTCCGCGCCTAGGATTCGAACCAACGAAACACTGGGCCGCCTGCAGCGGAGCGCGCGAACTTAACCACTCGGCCACGGGGCCAGCCCCCTAATTCTGTTTTTTAAAAAAAATTAAATATTACTTAAATAATTACTTTGCGAGTCCTTAGAGTTAGATATTCATCACTTTACAGACATGAATACAAATATAAGAATACAAATATGTTTTAGAATATACATGTAACATGGCACTCAACTTTTACAAATATGCAAAGTAAGAAAAATTAAAATCATACACAAAATTAAAACTGCAAAAATATGAAAAATATTAGTAGACCTCCCTCTATTTTTAAAATTGTGATTAAACTAAGAAGATATAGTTATTATTTCCGTAGAGTTGCAACCTAAAATTGAAATTCTTAGATCTTCAGAAGAAGGGAACTCTAATGTGTGTGAAAATAAGACAAGGAAAGTTAAAAACAAGCTAAAATCTCTTCAGTCAAATTAATAAGGCAAAGATAATATTGCCACAAGCTCTGTCCAGTTACCGAACAACATGATAGGCCGTTCTACCCAGAAAATTTCTGCCATTTGCCACTACCCAACTCTGGAAAACTATACGCAGACCTGCATCAAGGATGATGCATACAAGAACTACATATGCTTTGGAAAATGTTTAGATGACTTAAAAGTTCTCTACAACTCCACTTTAAAAAGTCTAAGCTTATTTACTAGAATATGTATTCAAATACTATATGCTTAATCAGCCTTCTCAGATTCCATCTATTTCATTTCTCATTGCACAATAGCCAGTGTACTCACTAATAGGACCAAATATGACCAAAACTGGCATGGAGTACATGCTCAAGTATTGTTGTTCAAATGGTCAAGTGCATTTCCAGATTAGACCATTCCATTATACAAAATGAATATATGCTTTGAATATCAAGGTGATTTTCAAATTATACTAAATACTGGACATAGGGAAAATATGCTTTGAATATTTGAGTGACATGGCAATTCCATCACAGTAGACAAATAAAGACACACTTCATGGTTCCACTCACAGATGATTTGGAAGTTTTATCAATGGAGAATACTCAACAAGTCTCTAATATATCTCAGTTAAAAATTAGTAGGTTAAATATAATTGGTCATAATATTATTTAATTTTTTCCTACTCAAACAATTTGAACATAAATGTGCAAAATCCCACAGCCCAATTAAAAGTCAGTGATACTATGAATTCCCATAAAATTACATATATGGCAGGATTACTGACCCATTTTTTTGCAGAAACAATCACTAGGTAAGTTAAAGAACAATATAACAGATTTATTTTATGATTTTTATTTCTTATTTAAAAATTAGTGAGTGGGAAAAGAAAAAATAAATCAAAATCATCAAATATTTCCTACACTTTGTGGTTATAATCAGTTTCTCAGCTTTCTCTGGAGACTCCTTTTCTTGATGTCTTTCTCCTTCATTCCACTCTCTCTCCAGGGTGAAACCTGAAGACTCATGATTTAAACACCTATATGCCAATGACTCGTATCTTTTTATTTCCAATCTTGAATTCTCTAAGAACTCCAGACTCAGTGATAAAATATATAAATAATAGAATATTCTAAAATATACGTTAATGACATTCTTCTTCTTAAACTCCTCTAGTTGCTTGATGAAGATCACCCTACCTATCTCCTTTCTTAAAAAGACCTTAAATGATCTGAATCATGCCATCCTATTTGGCCTTTAGTAAATTATCCCCTTAACCTCTAGACGCACTTGCCTACTTTCTGCTCAGCGTGACAGTGACACGTATCAAACACATTCTAACTTAATAGCTTTTTCAGTAACTTTTCATTTTGCCTGTTATGATATTCTCCAATCTTTACATAGCTATTTTCTCCTTACTCAGACTCCCACTTAAATATCACTACCTCAAAGAGGTCATCTCATTCTACAAGAAGCGAACCTGGTTTAATTCTCTGCTTAGCTTTTATGCCTTTCTGATGTCATCTCATGTATTTCCATTTTTTTACCTTTTTTTCCTCAAAGTATTTCCAGAACCAAGGGGATCAGAGTTTCAATAGATACTCATTGACTTACTGATTTAGTAACTGTTATTAACTATTATTGTATTCATAGTATTAATGCAATATTCTATGTATATTATATTTTATATTAATAATATTGTATTACTATTACGTTATTGTATATTAACTATTATTGTATTTCAAGTCCTCATTCCAAAGAACCCATTAGACAGTGTTTTTTCAGTTGATTTATGACATATTTATCTTTTGGTATATTCATTCTTCATTCATTCATTTGTTCAACAGATGTTTGTTGAGAGTCCTTTGTAACACAAAATACAGGTCATTCTAAATTTTCAAGATGCTGGTTGAACCTGAGGTTTAGAAATTAAAATCTAAATACTAAGTAATGGGATTACTTTTGCTGCTGCTGGTTTGTCCCCTCTCTTGATATGCGACCTTATTCTTTTTTTCTTTCAATCTCTCTGATCACTCATGCTTTGGCTAAGTTCCTAAGAATTAAAATTGCCTTCAAGGACAATTTGTTTTAAAGTCAGGCACGATTAGCTTCATTCACATAGGAGATGTCAGTTAGGTTCTTTACAATTTTCTTTTGAAGATTTGACAAGCACCACTAATATGCAAATTATGTATTAGTTATGAAATTAAAACAATATTGGTGAACATGTTTGCTTTTTTGAGCAATTACAGATTTTTTTCAACAAGCAATTATACGTATTTTATGACTAGTAGTTTTATTGTTTTGTTTTGTTTTTGCTGAGGAAGATTCTCCCTGAGCTAACATCTATTGCCAATCTTCCTCTATTTTATATGTGAGCCACTGTCACAGCACAGCCACTGATAGATGAGTGGTGTAGGTCTGAATCCAGGAACCGAACCTGGGCCACTGAAGTGGAGCACGCCAAACTTAAACACTAGGCTATCAGGACTGGCCCAACCAGCAACTTTTTTTGATGTGTACATTTCTGTTAAAGCTCTTGCTTGTTTAACACAGTTCTTCTTTAATTCAATTCTTAATTTCATTGATATTTAGATGTTGAGAGTATTTCAGAATATATTGGCACCATTCGACAGAATAATTTAAGCAGGTTTGTCCTAGAAAATCTGGACTTGAGACAAATAAGTATTATCCCAGGTACCAATCAGTGGGTTGGAGAATTTGTTCAACCATTTGTAACATCATAAAAGAACTTAGATGAACAGAATTGAAAATTTATTCTTGGAAGAAATCAAATATGGAAACAGTTTAAATCAATGATTTTAACATTGTGTGTACCACAGAAAATAAACGTGCTTAGGAAAAGTATGTTGATATAAATATCTATTTAGCCAGCCCTGGTGGTCTAGTGGTTAAGATTCGGCACTCTCACCACTGCCACCCTTGTTTGATTCCTGGTCAGGGAACCACTCTACCCATCTGTCAGTTGTCATACTTTGGCAGCTCCATGTTGCTGTGATGCTGAAAGCCATGCCACTGCTATTTCAAATACCAGCAGGGCCACCCTTGGTGGAAAGATTTCAGGGGAACTTCCAGACTAAGATGGACTAGGAAGAAGGACCTGGTCACCCACTTCCAAAAAAATTGGCCATGAAAACCCTGTGAATAGCAGCAGAGCATTGTCTGACATAGCATCAGAAGGTGAGAGGATGGAATATAAAACCAGGCAGAGTTCCACTTTGCTGTACACAGGGTCACTAGGAGTCAGAATCAACTCGATGGCTCTAACAACATGTCTGTTTGCTACCTCACTAACTCATGGAAGCCTGCCTAGTTAGAATGCTAGATCATTTCTCAAACAGCATTCTCCTCTTTATGGAAACTTACCCACTTTTCTGATGTACTAATTTGAAGAAAGCAAAGAACTCATCATAATAAACCTCACGTAAAGCACATTGGAACATGAATATTAAAAGTACTCAGGATTGCAGGTAAAGCAAATTCTAAATGAAAAAGTTACCTTTGTTATTAGTCATTTTGGCTGTACCTACATCACAACCAAACAAATCATCCAATTTATTATAAAATACCAAACAACTTGGTTTCCACTTGTCGCTGTTGTTGTTTTACTAACTGAATCGACTCTTTTTGGTCTGAATCAATTTATTCTTTTGCTGTTGTGTAGGAACATTCTTTAATGTTGGCTATGGGCATTCACTGGCAAAACAAACAACAAAACTGAGAAGAAAAATGACTGCAGCACAGATTTTAAGAAACATATTTTCCTGCTCACTGATCTCCTTTTATCTTCTGCCCATATGTTTCTGTGTTGCTGTTTTATCTCTTCCACACTTATGGAATGCTTTGGCAGGGGAAATGAATTCTGATGAGACAGTCTTGGTGATATTCCAGAAAGTTTTAAGAAGTTCAGATACCAAACATAGGACCTGCATTGCTATGTGTTGCAAGGATTTAACCTCCACTTGTCGACTGACTCTGGCTTGTTTGTTTGTTTTATGTGTGTGACTTTATGATGTGTGTTTGTGTTGCTCAGTGATTCACTTGTGTTATTACTATCTGACAGACTTGACCAAACAGTGAGCTCATTTTTCAAAATTCGCTGTAGTTGGCTAAATGAAATCTTTCTCAATGTATGAAGAAGAAAGGAAAGATATGTGTCATAGTAATATATGAAGGGGCACATTTCAAGTACCTATAGAGCCAGATAAAGAGCAGCCGTGCAAGTCGAGTCATGTAATACCAGCAACATGATAGTGCCATTAGCACACCCTCCCCTGATGGCCACAAGAGGCAATCTTGTTTCCTTTATTCTCTCAACACAATACTTTGTGCAAATAATTTGCATATATTAGTATATCAGTGATCTGCAACTTTTCAGACTGAATGCAAAATTTATCTCCCACATCAGAATGCAGATATTTGTATGTATATATATATATACTTCTTAGACAATCCTGAGTAATGGAAGAGAAGTTACTATCATTCCCTTCTCTCGCTCTTTCTTTCTTTCTTTTTTTTAAGGATTGGCACCTGAGCTAACAACTGTCGCCAATCTTTTTCTTTTCTGCTTTTTTCTCCCCAAATCCCCCCAGCACATAGTTGTGTATTTTTTGCTGAGTCCTTCTAGTTGTGGCAGGTGGGATGTTGCCTCAACGTGGCCTGATGAGTGGTGCCATGTCCATGCCCAGGATCCAAACCAGCAAAACCCTGAGCCACCGAAGCAGAGCGCGCAAACTTAACCACTCAGCCACGGTGCCAGCACCTCTTGCTCTTTCTTAAACTCTCTCTCACCATTAGTGCAATCTCTGTTTGCTTACTTCCACTCTCATTCTTGCTCAGCCTAGAGTTGTTCTGGAAAAATGATGGAAGAAGGGTTGGAAGACATGGCATTCATTTCAATAAACACTTGTGAAGTACATACTAGGGGTCAGGCACTAAGCTCTTCCATTTATCTATTCGTATTAACCATGATGGAAATATGAAAAGCAATTGTGGATATTTTTCCTCATAAAACCTCACTATTTATACCACTATTATGGTCTTCTCTGTGAAGCTAACTTGCAGTTTGTGAAGCAATAGCATTATATATATATATATATATATATATATTTTAAATTATTTTATTGAGGTCATAATAGTTTATAACTGTGAAATTTCAGTTGTACATTATTATTTATCAGTCACCATATATATGTGCCCTTTTACCCCTTATTGCCATCCCCCAATCCCCTTCATCTCTGATAACCACTAATCTGTTCTCTTTGTCCATGTGTCTGTTTATCTTCCACGTATGAGTGAAATCATATGGTGGTATCTTTCTCTGTCTGGCATATTTCATTAACATAATACCTTCAAGGTCCATTCATGTTGTTGCAAATGGGACAATTTTGTATATTTTAATGGTGAGCAGTATTCCATTGTATATATATATATATATACCATGTCTTCTTTATCCATTCATCATTTAATGGGCACTTGGGTTGATTCCACATCTTGGCGATTGTGAATACGCTGCAATGGACATAGGGGTGCATAAGTCTCTTTGAGTTGTTGATTTCAAGTTCTTTGGATAACTTCCCAGTAATGGGATAGCTGGGTCATATGGTGCTTCTATTTATAATTTTTTTAGAAATCTCCACATTGTTTTCCATAGTGACTGCACCAGTTTGAATTCCCGCCAGCAGTGTATGAGGATTCCCTTTTCTCCACATCCTCTTCAACATTTATTATTTTTTTGTCTTGGTAATTATAGCCATTCTAACAGGTGCAAGATGATATCTCATTGTAGTTTTGATTTGCATTTCCCTAATAATTAGTAATGTTGAACATCTTTTCATGTGCCTATTGGTCATCCATATAACTTCTTTGGAAAAATGTTCAAATTCTCTGGCAATTTTTGATTGGATTGTTTATTTTTTGGTTGTTGAGTTGGGTGATTTCTTTACATATTTTGGAGATTAATCCCTTGTCAGATATATGATTTGCAAATATTTTCTTCCAGTTGGTGGGTTGTCTTTTCATTTTGTTCCTAGTTTCCTTTGCCTTGCAGAAACTCTTTAGTCTGATGAACTCCCATTTGTTTATTTTTTCTTTTGTTTCCTTTGACTGAGTAGACACTGTATTCGATAAGATGCTTCTAAGACAGACATCAAAGAGTATATTGCCTATATTGTCTTCTAGGAGTATTATGGTTTCACCTCTTACCTTTAAGTCCTTAAGCCATTTTGAGTTAATTTTTCTGTATGGTCTAAGATAATGGTCTACTTTCATTCTTTTGCATGTGGCTGTCCAGTTTTCCCAATACCATTTATTTAAGAGACTTTCCTTTCTCCGTTGAATGTTCTTGGCTCCTTTGTCGAAGTTTAGCTGTCCCTAGATGTGTGGTTTTATTTCTGGGCTCTTAATTCTGTTCCATTAATCTGTGTGTCTGTTTTTGTAACAGTACCATGCTGTTTTGAGTACCATAGCTTTGTAGAATATTTTGAAGTCAGGGATTGTGATGCCTCCAGCTTTGTTCCCTTTTCTCAGGATGATTTTAGCTATTTGGGGTCTTTTGTTGCTCCATATAAATTTTAAGATTCTTTGTTCCATTTCTGTGAGGAATGTCATTGAGATTCTGATTGGGATTGCATTGAATCTGTAGATTGTTTTCGGTAATATGGGCATTTTAACTATGTTTGTTCTTCTAATCCATGAGCATGGAATATCTTTCCATTTCTTTATGTCGTCATCAATTTCTCTCAATAATGTCTTATAGTTTTCATTGTAAAGGTCTTTCATCAACTTGGTTAAATTTATTCCTAGATGTTTTATTCTTTTTGTTGCAATTGCATTCATTTTTTTAATTGCTGTAACATTGGATTATAACATCATATAGCTTTCAGATGTAAATCGTAATATATTTCAAATTCTTTGTAGATTACATCATGTTCACCTCCCAAAGACTAATTACAAGCCATCACCACACATGTGTGCCTAATCATCCCTTTCACCCTCCCCTCTCCCCCCTTGCCCTCTGGTAACCACCAATCCAATCTCTGTTTCTATGTGTTTGTTTGTCATTGTTTTTATCTTCTACTTTTGAGTGAGATCATACAGTATTTGACTTTCTTCCTCTGACTTATTACTTAGCATAATACCCTCCACGTCCATCCATGTTTCACAAATGGCCTGATTTCATCATTTCTTATGGCTGAGTAGTATTTCATTGTGTATATATACCACATATTCTTTATGCATTCATCTCTTGATGGGCACCTAGGTTGCTTCCAAGTCTGGGCTATTGTGAATAATGCTGTGATGAACATAGGGATGCATGTATCTTTATGCATTCGTGTTTTCAAGTTCTTTGGATAAATACCCAGCAATGGAATAGCTGGATCATATGGTAGATCTATTCTTAATTTTCTGAGGATACACCATACTGCTTTCCATGGTGTCTGCACCAGTTTACACTCCCACCAGCAGTGTACAAGGGTGCCCTTCTCTCAACATCCTCTCCAATTCTTATTGTTTCCTGTTTGTTAATTATAGCCATTCTGACCAGAGTGAGGTGATATCTCATTGTAGCTTTGATTTGCATCTCCCTCATAGTTAATGATGTTGAACGTGTTTTCATGTGCCTATTGGCCATCCGTATATCTTCTTTGGAGAAATCTCTGTTCAAATCTTTTGTCCGTTTTTTAATTGGATTGTTGGTGTTTTTGTTGTTGAGACGTATGAGTTCTTTGTATATTTTGGATATTAGCCCCTTATCTGATATATGGTTTGCAAATATCTTCTCCCAATTATTAGGTTGTCTTTTCATTTTGTTGATGGTTTCCTTTGCTGTGCAGAAGCTTTTTAGCTTGGTGTAGTCCCATTTGTTTATTATTTCTTTTGTTTCCCTTGCCCAGTCAGACATGGTACTTGAAAGTATGCTGCTAAGACCGATGTCAAAGAGCGTACTGCTTATCCTTTCTTCTAGAAGTTTCATGCTTTTGGGTCTTACATTCAAGTCTTTAATCCATTTTGAGTTGATTTTTGTGCATGGTGTAAGGTGCTAGTCTACTTTCATTCTTTTTCATGTGGCTGTCCAGTTTTCCCAAAACCATTTACTGGAGAGACTCTCTTTTCTCCATTGTATGCTCTTGGCTGCCTTGTAAAAAATTAGCTGTCCCTAGATGTTTGGTTTTATTTCTGGGCTCTCAACTCTGTTCCATTGATCTATGTAACAGATTTTGTGCCACTACCATGCTGTTTGGTTAATATAGCTTTGTAGTAGATTTGGAAATCAGGGAGTGTGATACTTCCAGCTTTGTTCTTTTTCCTCAGGATTGCTTTGGCTGTTCAGGGTCTTCTGTTGTTTCATATAAATTTTAGGATTCTTTATTCTATTTCTGTGAAAAATGTTGTTGGAACTTTGATTAGGATTGCATTGACTCTATAGATTGATTTAGGGAGTATGGACATTTTAGCTATGTTAATTCTTCCAATCCAAGAGCATGGACTATCTTTCCATTTCTTTATGTCTTCTTCAATTTCTTTCAACAATGTTTTACAGTTTTTGGTGTACAGATCTTTAACCTCTTCGGTTAAAGTTATTCCTAGGTATTTTATTCTTTTTGTTGCAATTATTGTGATTGTATTCTTAACTTCTCTTTCAGCTACTTCATTGTTAGTGTATAGAAACACAACTAATTTTTGTATGTTGATTTTGTATCTTGCAACTTGACTGTATTCATTTATTATTTCTAAAAGTTTTTAGGGGATTCTTTAGGGTTTTCTATATATAAAATCATGTCATCTTCAAACAGTGACAGTTTCACTTTTTCTTTTCCAACTTGGATCCCTTTTTGCCTTTTTCTTGCCTGATTGCTCTGGCTAGGACTTCCAATACTATGTTAAATAAGAGGAGTGAAAGTGGGCATCCTTGTCTGATTCCTCTTCTTAGAAGGATAGCTTTCAGTTTTTCTCCATTGAGAATGATATTAGCTGTGGGTTTGGCATATATAGCCTTTATTATGTTGAGGTATTTTCCTTCTATATGTATTTTATTTAGAGGTTTTATCATAAATGGATTCTGTATTTTGTCAAATGCTTTTTCTGCATCTATTGAGATGATCATGTGATTTTTATTCTTCATTTTGTTAATATGGTGTATCACATTGATAGATTTGTGGATGTTGAACCATCCCTGCACCCCTGGAATAAAACCCACTTGATCATGATGTATGATCTTTTTAATGTATTGTTGTATTCGGTTTGCTAGCTTTTGTTGAGGATTTTTGCATTGATGTTCATCAGTGATATAGGCCTGTAATTATCTTTTTTTGTGTTGTCCTCGTCTGGTTTTGGTATCAGGATAATGTTGGCTTTGTAGAATGAGTTAGGAACCCTCCCCTCCTCTTCAATATTTTGGAAGAGTTTGAGAAGGAAAGGTATTAAGTCTTCTTTGAATGTTTGGCAGAATTCACCAAGGAAGCCATCTGGTCCTGGGCTTTTATTTTTTGGGAGGTTTTTGATTGCTGTTTTGATCTCCTTACTGGTGCTTGATCTATTCAAATTCTCTTCTTCTTCTTGATCCAGTTTTGGAAGGTTGTATGTTTCCAAGAATTTATCCATTTCTTCTAGATTATCCAATTTGTTGGCATATACCTTTTCATAGTATTCTCTTATTATCTTTTGTATTTCTGAGGTGTCCGTTGTAATCTCTCCTCTTTCATTTCTGATTTTGTTTATTTGAGCCTTCTCTCTTTTTTCTTGGTGAGTCTAGCTAAGGGTTTGTCAATTTTGTTTATCTTTTCAAAGAACAAGCTCTTGGTTTGATTAACTTTTTCCATTGATTTTTAATCTCTATTTCATTTATTTCTGCTCTGAGTTTTATTATTTCCTTCCTTCTGTTAATTTGGGGCTTTGTTTGTACTTCATTTTCCAGTTCCTTTAGGTGCACTGTTAGATTGTTTATTTGGGATTTTTCTTGTTTGTTGTGGTAGGCCTGAATTGCTATAAACTTCCCTCTTAGAACAGCTTTTGCTGTATCCCATAGATTTTGGCATGTTGTATTTTCATTTTCATTTGTCTCCAGGTATTTTTTGATTTCTTCTTCGATTTCTCCATTGACCCAATCGTTGTTTAGTAGCATTTTGTTTAATCTCCACATTTTTGTGGCTTTTCTGGTTTTCTGTACTTGATTTCTAGTTTAATACCTTTGTGGTCAAAAAAGGTTCTTGGTATTATTTCAGTCATCTTAAATTTATTGAGACTTGTTTTGTGGCCTAATATGTGATCAGTCCTGGAGAATGTTCCATGTGCATTTGAAAAGAATGTGTATTTTGTGGGTTTTGGATGGAATGTTCTATATATGTCTACTAAATCCGTCTGATTTAGTGTGTTGTTTAAGGCCAGTATTTCCTTGTCGATCTTCTGTTTGGATGATCTATCCATTGGTGTAAGTGGGGTGTTAAAGTCCCCAATTATTATTGTGTTACTATATATTTCTCCTTTTATGTCTGTTAATAATTGCTTTATATATTTAAGTGCTTCTATCTTGGGTGCATAGATATTTACAAGTGTTATATTCTCTTGTTGGATTGTTCCTTTTATCATTATGTAGTGCTCTTCTTTGTCTCTTGTTACAATTTTTGTTTTAAAGCCTATTTTGTCTGATATAAGTATTGCTACCCTCTTTCTTTTCTTTGCCATTTGCATGGAATATCTTTTTTCATCCTTTCACTTTCAGTTTGTGTGTGTCTTTAGGACTGAATTGTGTCTCTTGTATGCAGCATATATATGAGTCTTGTTTTTTTATCCAATCAGCCACCCTATGTCTTTTGATTGGAACATTTAGTCCATTGACATACAAAATAGCTATTGATAAAAATGCATTTATTGCCATTTTGTTACTTTTTGGGGGGGTCGTTTTAGTAGTTCTTCTCTGTACCTTTCTTCTTGTCTTGCTCTCTTCCCTTGTGGTTTGATGGCTTTCTTTACTAATATGTTTGATTTCTTTCCTCTTACTGTTTTGTTTACTTATTATAGGTTTCTGCTTTGTGATTACCATGAGGTTCCTATATAATATTCTACATATATAGCAATCTATATTGAGTTGATAGTCTCTTTACCTTGACCTCTTTATAAAAGCTCTACTCTTTTACTCTCGTCCTCCCACACTTTATGTTTTTGAAATCATATCTAATCTCTTGTTTTGTGTGTGTCTATCCATTACCCTCTTATCATTGAAATGGGTAATTTTAGTACTTTTGTCTTTTAATCTACATATTATCTTCATAGGTGGTAAATCTGCTACTTTTACTGTATTTTTGCCTTTACCAGTGATTTTATTGCCTGGTAATTTGGGGGCTTTTTAAATAATTTTCTTATCCCTATTTGTGGTCTTCTCTTTCCCACTTAAATTAGTCCCTTCAGCATTTCTTGTAGAACTGGTTTCTTGGTGATAAACTCCTTTAATTTTTGCTTGTCTTGGAAGCTCTTTATCTCTGCTTCTGTTTTGAGTGATAGCCTTGTTGGATAAAGTATTCTTGGCTGTAGGTGTTTTCCTTTCAGCACTTTAAATATGTCATGTCAGTCTCTTCTAGTCTGTAGAGTTTCAACTGAGAAGTCCTTGGATAGCCGTATGGACTTTCCTTTGTATGTCACTTGTTGCCTTTCTCTTGCCACTTTCCGGATTCTCTCTTTATCTTTAATTTTGGACATTTTAATTATAATGTGTCTCAGTGTGGGCCTGTTGGTGTTCATCTTGTTTGATGCTCTCTGTGCTTCCTGTACTGGGATATCTGTTTCCTTCCTTACGTTAGGAAAGTTTTCAGCTATTACTTCTTCAAGTAGATTCTCTGCCACTTTGCCTCTTTCTTCTCCCTCTGGGGCACCTATAATACGAAAGTTAGTGTGCTTGATATTGTCCCAGAGTTCTCTTAGACTGTTCTCATTCTGTCTAATTCTTTTTCCTTTTATCTGTTCAGCTTGGATCATTTCCTCTAGTTTTTCTTCCAGCTCACTGATCCATTCTTCTGTATCATCTACTCTGCTATTGAGTCCCTCTAGTGAATTTTTCATTTCCAGTATTGTATTCTTCATTTCTGATTCGTTCTTTTTTATACTTTCCAATGCTTTGTTGACGTCCTTACTGTGTCCATCCAGTCTTCTTCCAATATCAGTGAGCATCCTTTTGAGTTTTTGTTTGAACTCTTTCTCAGGTAGAGTGCTTATTTCTGATTCATTTAGTTCTTTTTCTGGGGTCTTGTCCTGTTCCCTTGCTTGGAATGTATTCCTTTGTCTCTTCAGTATGCCTCTTTCTCTGTGCTTGCATCTGTGTATTATCTGATCAGCTATGTCTCCTGATTTTGAAGAAGTGGTTTTATGTAAGAGATGCCTTTTGAGGCCCAGCAGTGTGCTTCCCTCTTGTCATTAGTCCAAATGATCCAAGAGTGACCCCTGTGTGGGCTACTTGTGTCCTTCCTCTGTGGCAGGGTTTCTCTTACTGCAGGTACCCAGGGAGTCTAGTCTTTCCTTCCCTTGGCAGCCTGTTTGTAAATTTGGTTTGTGGAGCCGCAGCACCATTGGCTACAAGGTCTAGCAGCCCACTTCTGTTGCAGTTTTCCTAACATTTGGGTAGGTACCCAGTGTAGCTTGTTGCTAGGCTCAGGGCCTGCAAGGCTATTGTCAGCTCTCTTAGGATTGCAGCTTCATGGGGCTGGCCCTAGGCACGGGAGCACCCACTTGTTTCAGGGTTTGGAAGGTGAGGCCAATCCTCTTTGTGGCTGTTTGTGAAGCACAGGTCTTCTGCCACTGATAAGCTCCAGCCCCCATGTGTCCACACACACCATCAACACAACCCTGGTCCATGTGCACCTCCCAACCCCCTGGATTGTACCCAGTTGCCTCACTGCAGAGGCCCCCACCTCTCCATTGACACCCTCCACAGTTCACCTGGTCCTCACACAGGCCTTCTCCCACAGAGATGGACATACTTGCCTGTCTGTAGAAAATCAAGGCACCCAGTCTAGAGAGGTAGACAAGTATCCTGAGGGTTTGCTGTTGAGTGGGGCTGGTCCCTAGGGTAGGCTGGCCGAACTGGATTAAATCTGTGCTCTAGTGTGTGTGGCAGACCCTTGGGCTATGGCAGGGGAAGAACTTCAATGGCATCTGCCAGTGTCTGTGTCAGCACACCTGTAGTAGGTCACAACATTGGCCACCACCCATATCTCAGTCTCTGGAGAGGTCTCACCTCTCACCAAGATGTACCCAGAGCCTACCAGGTGAGTCTCTTCAGCAAAGAACTGTGCAGCTTTCTTTTTGGACATTTTAGGTTGCTCTTTGAGACAGGTGAATTTGTGCATGGGCCCTTTAAGAGCTGGTTTTTTTCGGCTTTCATCTGATGGCTTTTCTGGGGGTATTCCTCATTGCACTTAATGGTTAGTGAAGCCAAATAGTAGGACACTCGTCTCAGTGGTGCTGAGTCTGAAGGATGCTTATAGCTGTAATGGGCCTCTGCTAAGGTCCCCATTTCTCCAAGGAGGGCTGTGTACCTTAGGGTGGCTCCCCTATGGCTGGCTGTGAAGGTCCACAGATTGCAAAGGTGGAGTTTTTCACTCCAGAAGGAATTTCTGGCTCTTCTGCCTCAGTCAGGACTGTCCCTTGTTGTGGGTTTTCTTTTTATCCAGTTTTTCAGTTTTCTCCTCAGGGTAATTTTTCCAAAAATAGTTGTAACCTGGTTGTGTTTGTGGGAGGGGGTGACATGCTGCCATCTTGATGAGATCTCTGGGATTATGTTCTTGAATTCTTGAATTCTCTTTCTGTTAGTTCATTATTAGAGTATAGATATGAAACTGACTTTTGTAAGTTGATTTTGTACCCTGCAAGTGATAAAATGAAAAAAAAGTGATAAAATAAGCCCTTACATATGAATAATCACCCTAAATGTAAATGGATTGAATTCTCCAATCAAAAGACACAGAGTGGCTGGATAGATTAAAAAACAAGATCCAACAATATGCCAGCTCCAGGAAATACATCTCAACTCCAAAGGCAAGCACAGGCTCAGACTGAAGGGATGGAAGTTGATACTCCAAGCAAATGGTAAACAAAATAAAGTAGGTGTTGCCATACTTATATCAAACAAAATAGACTTCAAGATAAAAAAATGCAATGAGGACAAAAAGGACAGTATATAATGATGAAAGAGACACTCCACCAAGAGGACTTAACACTTATAAATGTATATGCACCTAATGCAGGAGCAACAAAGTATATAAAGAAACCATTAACAGACTGAAAAGGAGAAATTAACAGCAACACAATAATAGTAGAAGTACTCAACACCCCACTTACGTCAATGGATAGATCATCCAGACAGAAAGTCAACAAGGAAATAGTGGAATTAAACTAAAAAGTAGACCAGATGGACTTAATAGCTATAGATAGAACACTCCCTATAAAAACAGAAGACTATGCATTTTTCTCAAGTACACATGGAAAATTCTCAAAGATAGACCATATGTTGGGAAACAAGGCAAACCTCAATAAATTTAAGAAGATTGAAACCATATCAAGCATGTTTTCTGACCACAGTGCTATGAAACTAGAAATAAACCATTAGAAAAAAGCTGGGAAAGTGACAAATATGTGGAGACTAAACAACATGCTACTGAGCAACAAATGGATCAATGAAGAAATTAAAGGAGAAATCAAAAAACATCTCGAGACAAATGAAAATGAAAATACACCATACCAACTCATATGTGATGCAGTAAAAGGGGTCCTAGGAGAGAAATTCATAGCAATACTGGCCCACCATAACAAATAAGAAAAATCATATGTCTGTTGTGTTGTGTGTGTTTCCTCTCCTGGTTAATGAATTTTTTTTGGTGGCATCTTTGGAGGGAAAGCCTAAGGGAACACATCCCTCTGCCATGATGCTCATGTTGCTCTCAATAATATGTTTTTGTTATTTTAAAGTTGCTAAGTGTTAGCGTAATTTGTTACACAGCAGCAGATAACTAACACAGCCTGAAACAGGCAAGAGTAAAAACAGTGCAAGAAAAGCGGGATGATAATCATTGATAGCAGCCCTGAAGCAAGCACGCAATGAGGTCACTGATAAAACTCTACTTCATCTTTGTGAAGAGCTACTTCTAACTCCTTCCAGTTGGGGCCCCGAGCACGGGCTGAGCACCCGGACCAGGCCCTGAGTATGCCACTGAAGTTAGCCCAACGTACCCCAGAGCTGCAGGCCTTCACTGTCTGCAGAGTTAATCAAGTTATATTTAATATGGAAGATCTTTCCTTATGCTACAGTTTTGCTCCATATGTAGGGCATTAGTCTTTTACTTGAGAGTTATGACAAATAAAAATGGCAAGCAATAGGATATATTGGAGAATATGAGGAAGCCATTTGTTGCAAACCTAATTTGGCCTGACCTTGTCTTTCCAAAAGGGCCTGACTGAGTCCACTGAGCATGCATTGTATATCTGCTTTAGATATTCCCTATGGCAAGAACAAAGGCCCTTGAGATAAAGGTGCAACTTCCTTCCCTCTCCCAAGCTGGAATTTCCTTAAGGATTAAGTATCTTTCCTTAGGCTAGGAACTTATTGCTGCGCTCACCTGTGACCACCCATCTCAAGACAATAGACTTGTCTCCTGCTACGCCCTCCGAGATAGCAGACCCACTACCTGCTGTGTCCTTCAAGCACTGTGCCAACAGGGCAATCTTGTGACTATTGTGGGAGGGACATTTCAATCATACATGAAACAGCCTGTTTGGGGGTATATAACCACTCTGTATACCTCACTTCTGTGGTGCCCTTTCTTCCTTCAGGAAGAAAGGCCCCAGGCCATGGTCCTCAGATTTCAGCTCAGATTAAACTCTCCCAAATTTTCATTTATAGGTTGGTTATGGATTATTTTCGTCGACAGTTACAAACATATTAGGAAATTTGTCTCATTAATAAAGAACTTAGAGATTTAAGATAAGCAATTATGTGTTTAATTTAATCATTTTTAACATTTCTTTTTATGATTATTTTTAGCTTCTCAGATTTTGCCTCTTTACCAGCTTCTTTGTTGTAATATGCTCTCTTTCTCCCTCAGGGAAATTCCTGAATATTGATGAGTGTTTTTAAGACTTTAAAAGTTGTAATAATTATTTTCTTCTTAAAGCATTAATTATAGTGCTAGCACATTTTGTTTAGAATTACTATAGCTTTATTTTTGTAATTGCCAAAATTTTAAAATCATGGTTCCAAAGTAAATACAGAAAATGTAACAAACTTAACAGATGTTGAGTATTGCCCTCCTGGTGACTCAGTACACACTGCTCTGATATCTCAGTTTTTATGAGAAAAGGTGTGTTTTATCCCATGGACATTCTGTATCTTGTAATGGCTCACCCTTCTCTCTTTGCCTTGGCCTTTGGGAAACTCAAAAAGGATTTTACTGCAAACTTTTAGTTGTCTCACATTATGAATTTCTTTGTGCTAATTTCTCCAAAAGATTCATTTTACTGTCCTGGAGCTCCACCAAGTAGGCATTACTGGCTGCCCTATGGCTGATCTCAGTCTCTAGTCCCTACAGTAATCAACTGATACTACATGATGCAAAGCCCCACCTTAAATCACATTGTTCGTCTTCCTGACACGGATGGCCCACACCTTAAACCATATTGTGACACTGTCTGATGACTCAAAGCCTCCAGAACAACAAAGACACTCCTAGAAGTCCAAAAGTCCCAAGAGCTTAGAGATTAATCACCACAAACCAAGGACAAAGGTCAGACCTCTTTAGGAAAAGGATAAAGTCTGCATCATACAGCAATAAAGAGATAAGTACTACTTCCACATCTAGCCACGATGGAGTAACAAGCATCAGATATACTTGAAACAACTGAAAAACTGGATAAAATGTATGAAAGAATAGTTTTTTAAGATATTGTGCATTAGGAAACAAGCCTAAGGTATAGAAAACAAATGAGGCTAGCCCTATGATTGGTATAGTTTAGTGTGTGGAGAATTTCCAGGCTGTGGCACAGAGAGCAGAAACACAGGCATAGTTTAAAATTTTCCTCAGGCAGAAAAGTCAGAGCTGAGATCCTGGAGAAGCTAAGGCAGCTGGTGCCTTCAGGATAGAGTATAGACAAAGAGATAGCTGCACAGACCAAGGGCTCTGTAGAGAGACTTCCTTGAGTCTTCAGCTGAGGACTGATCAGTGCATGTGTTCTGGTTTCCACCAAGAAGAGTGGAAAAACCTCCTAATTCATGCCTAGAATACTCAAAAGGGTATTGCCTCAATAGGACAAATAAGGACTTGACTAAATGCTTCTTTGATCCTGCATAAAATAACTTTAAAAACAAGACTTGAAAGAACCAAAATGTTTTCAAGCAGGTTTGCTGTGTCCCAGAATAAATCTCAAGAATGTTAGAGCAGTAAAAATTATTCAGCATGCAGCAATATATGTTTCGACATATATTGTATGTGTAAAATAAATATTTTACATCCAATCAAAAATCATCAGATATGGAAAGAAAAAAGAAAACAGAACCTATAATTATGAGAAAAGTCAGTTACTCAGAAAAGACCCAGATACAACCCAGGTTATAGAATTAGTAGACAAGCACATTAAAACAGTAATTTTAACTCTATGTCATATGTTCAAGAAGTTAGAAGAAACATTGAGGATGGTAAGTAGAAACATGAAACATTTTTTAAAAGGTGACATTAAACTTCTAGAGATGAAAACAACAGTGTCCAAGGTAAAAAATAAATAAATACAACACTGAATATGATTAAGAGTAGATTAGACACTACAGGAAAAAAGCAGTAAGCTTGAAGAGAAAGCAATAAGAATTGCCCAAAATCAAACGCAGAGGGAAAAAAACTGGAAGAAAAAGTAAACACAGCATCTTTGAACTGTGAGAAAACCTCAAGAAGCCAAACATACAAACAATTGGAGTACCCAAAGAGGAGGCAAAGGGGTTGTTATTGTTACATGCCATCAAGTTGGTTCTGACTCCTGATGGCCCTGTGAATGAGTGATGACCACAATGCCCTGTCCTCACAACCCTACTCAGCTTCTGTAGACTCATGCCTGAATTTATGGATTCAATACATCTCACATTTGGTCTTACTGTTTTCCTGTTGTCTTCTACTTTTCCCAGCATTATCTTTTCCAAGGAATCCTGCCTTCTCATGATGTGCCCAAAGTAGGACAGCCTCAGTTTTATCATATTTGCCTCCAACAATAGCTCAGGCTTAATTTTCTCTAGGACCCACTTGTTCATCTTTCTAGCAGTTCAGAAACTGCCAGAACTGGTATCTGTAGCTCTCCTCTAACACCAAATTTTAAATGAATCAATTTTTTCCCATCAGCCTTCTTCACTATCCAGCTTTCACACCCATACATGGTAATTGGAAATGCGACAGTGTCAATAATCTTGGCCTTAGTCTCTAATGACACTCCCTTACTCTTGATGATCTTTCCTAATTCTTTCATTGCTGCCTTTCCTAGTCTCAGTCTTCTCTTGATTTCTTGGCTGCAGTCTCCATTTAAATTGATGACTGAGCCAAGGTAAACAAAATCTTTAACAATTTTAATGTCCTCATTGCCAAAGTTAAAGTCAGGTAGTTCCTCTGTTGTCATGATTTTTGTCTTCCTTATGTTTTAATACAGTCCTGCTTTGACACTCTCTTCTTTCACTTTCATCAGAAGTCGTTTCAAGTCATTGCTACTTTCTGCCAGTAAGATGGTGTTATTTGCATATTTTAGATCATTGATATTTGTTCCACCAACTTTCACTTTTCATTCATCTGAGTCTAATCCAGTTTTTCATATGATCTGTTCTGTGTACTCATTAAACAGATGGGAAGATAAAATGCACCCTTGTCTGACACTTTTGCTATAGGAATCCATTCTGTCTCTTCATAGTCTGTCCAGATAGTGGCTTCTTGACCACAATACAGGTTATGCAGGCAAAATGGAGAGAGACAGGAAAAACATTTGTAAAATAGGGCTGAACATTTTCTAAATTTCATGAAAATTATAAACCCACATATCTAAGAAGTTCAACAAACTCAAAATACAAGAAATGTGAAGAAAACTACACTAAGGCACATCAAAATCAAATTTCTTAAAACTATTTATAAAGAGAAAATCTTAAAAGCAACCAGAGAAGAAAAGACCAATTACATTCAAAAGCATAAAGGTAAGAATGACAGTAGACTTCTGTTTGTAAATAATGTAAGCCAGAAGGCTGTAGAGTAACAAAATATTGAAAAAAAAAAATCTGTCAACCTAGAATTCTATACTCTATGAAAATGTCTTTCAAAAATAGTGGCAAAGTACAGATTTGTTCAGTCATGCAAAAGCTATAATAATTCATCAGCAGTATACCTGCATTACAACAAATCTATACCTTGTATTGTATACCAAGATACTGACTCAAATTTGATCATAAACTTAATGTAAAACCTAAATATACAATTTCTGAAAGAAAACGTAGGAGAAATATCTGTGTGTCTTGCTTGGAAACATTCTTAGATAAGACACTAAAACCACAATGCATAAAAAGTGATAAATTTTATATCACCAAAATTAAATACTTCTCCTCTTCAAAACACACTATTAAGAGAATGAAAAGACAAACTACAGAGTGGGAAAAATATTTACAAATAACATATATGATAAGGAACTTACATCTAGAATATATAAAGAGTCCTTAAAAACCAATAATTGGCCCAGTTTTTAAAAAATAAGCAAAAGATTAAAACACACACTTTCACCAAAGAATATATATAAATGGCAAATAAGCACATGGAAAGTGTCCAACATCATTAGACACTAGATAAATCAAAATTAAAATCACAATGAGATATCCCTATATATCCATTAAAATGTTTACACTTTAAAAAGATGCTCATATCAATTTTTTACTAGAATGTAGAGTTACTGGAACTTTCATACACTGCTGGCACAAAGGAAGAATTATATGACTCCTTCAAAAAACAGTTTGTCAGTTTCTAAAAACTATATACTTGTCAGGAATTTTACTACTAAGTATTTTTCATAGAAAATGGGAAATAAATGTCCATACAAAGACTTGCACATGAATGTTTATATCAGCTTTATTTTAAATAGCCAAAAGCTGGAATCAAATAAAATGTCCCTTAGGAGGTGAGTGGATAAACAACTGTGGTTTTTCCATAAAATGAATTACTACTCAGTTATAAAAAGGAAAGAACTTCAACAGAGATTGGCAAGCTATGGCCCTGGGCTAAATGTGGTCCATGGCTTGTTTTTATATGTCCACAAGTTTAGAATATTTTTTACATTTTTAAGGGCTGTAAATAAACATAGAAGAATATGCAACAGAGACCTTACTCAGCCCACTAAGTCTAATATATTTACTATGTTACCCTTTGTGAAAAAGAAATGTTTGCTGACCCTTGTACTACAACATGGGAGAATTTCAAAATAATTACTCTGACTGAAAGAAGCTGGGGGTAAAAGAAAATATCCTGTGTGGTTCTGTGCATATACAATTCTAGAAAATGAAAACTAATCTATAATGACAGAAAGCAGACCATCGGTTAATGGGAAGGCAAGGCATGGGAAGAAGTGGAAAGGCAACATCACAAAAGGGAATGAAGAAACATTTGGGATGATGAGCACATTCATTATCGTGATTATACTGATAGTTTTGTGGGTGTCTACATATGTCAAAACATCAAATTGTGTACTTTAAATATGTGAAGTTTATATATGCCTATTACACTTCAAGAAAATTCTTAAAATTATTTTAAAATGGTGATTTGCATTATCTGATCAAGAATGGAAATAGGCGCAAATATATTTTTTGTGTTTTCACTTGTATTTTATTTGTCTGCCAGTTGTATTCTTTTTGAATTGGCTCAGTGTGGTCAAAGATTATTTAAAAATAATTTTTAACATGGGAAAGAAAACAGAATGAGTTCTCCAAAAGCAAATTCTGCTTTTCCACTTTTTTTTGAATCAAGTGAGTTTACTGCTGTTCCTCCTTCACATGCCTGATAAAGGGCATAGTCATAAAGAGTCATTAATGATTTAAGGGTGCAATGCAAACCAAGGCTAAAATCTCTGCTGAAAATTGACCTTGTCCATGTGTGGTGAACCACTAGATGATTGCCAGAGAGGAGGAGTTAGGATGAGCGAATTATTGACCAACTCTCTTAAAGAATATTTTTAAAGTTCTAACATTTCATTTATAATCATGTTGCCTTAAGATGGTTGAACAAGGTCCGCAGAAAACCTATAGCCCTCGAGAATTAAAAACTATCAAACATGGCTACTTTAGGCATTGTATAATGTTGTTCATCACTAAATTTATTAAATATGCTCATTGATTAGGAGGATTACACAATATAGAAACAGAAGGTTAGGGATTGTACCCATTGAACATATTTATTGGTCAGATGTTACTAAAAATCATGATATCATTATCAGTCAAATTTGACAGAGACAAAATTGACATACTTATACATCAGAAGTTATGTTTGAGTCCAAAATGATCACATAAGTCCTAAGGTCAAGTTTCTCAGATGTTGTTAGCAGACATCCACATACTCATACCTATCCACATATTGAATTTTTAGTTCCTTACCACAAATAAATCACAGTATTCTAATAAACATAGATCACGTGCATTTATTCATATATTTAGTTAGAAATAATTCTGGTAGTGTCAATGAGCTTGTGGTCAAAAACGTCAAAGTTGTGGTTTTTAAGTAACACTTTAGATAAATAGATGGATAGATAGATGAACAGATAGATAGAAAGACAGTTGATATATAGACAGATGAGATAGATCACTTGGAACGTTGGAATGTAAAATTCAATATTCACATAGGTTCAACCACAACTCAGAAGATAAGTCTGACTTTTTTTTATTTCAGTCTATTTCACTCTGACAATGAACAATTTATTCTCTGATTTCAAAATATGGAATCATCTACTCACTTCTTTTAGCTGCCATATTTACTAGTCCCGGAGGGTTTGGATTTTTTATTTTTTAGTATGAAATGACTCTTGACTATATCACGAAAACCATTGTCATGGTTCATATCCTCATCATTTTTAACTGTTTACACCTTGATTTTTACAAGAGCCATAAAAATGACCTTTTGACTCCAGGATCTTAACTTCAACCTACGCAGTAAATACCTATCAAATTGATCTCCCAAATTTCTTCTTCAATTAAACCTTCAAGGACTTAAAATTTGTCCTATCTTATCAAATATAAACTGATTTATTTGTCTTATAAAGCCCTTTGGAGTATAACCTTTTCCTACTTAGCCATTCTTACTCTGTTTCCACAATTTCAATATTCATTTCAAAGAGATGGATTAATGAACAGATGTTTGTTTTTTTTCTCATTTTTCTGTGCCGCTGGATCTCTGCTGTGCTAGTTCTCCCAAACCTAGAGATGCCTTTCATAGGACCTCTGCCTAATCAGATTCTGCTTCCTTCTTGGTTCCCCTCACTCTAAATTCCTGTTATTTTCTTCCCAGATTATACCAGTTTAACTTAACGATTACTCATAGGTGATTTTCTTTTATCTTATTAGTTACTGTTGTTCCATTGGTATTAATCTTAATGAATGAGTACAGAAAATTATTAATTCTCAGTCTAGAGAAAATCAAACGAGTGCTTTTGAACGTCACAGTGTTGTGGCAAGGGTACTGGGTTCTGACTCAGAAAACTTCTTGTCTTAGCAGTACCACAATTAATAAGTTACTTTAAAAATATATTCATTATTTAATTCAGCATTTATTGAGCTATTATTTTGTGCTAAGCAGTGAAGTTTCAATATTGAACAAGATGGACTTGACTCTCACATATTTCATGATATAAGTAAAGTTGTTAAGAGAATGGACTTTTGCATCAAACTTACCTGACTTGAAATTCCAATCTTGTCATTATGTCAGGGAAAAGTTGTTCAATCTCTTTAAGTTTCTCTTTCTCATCTCATAAAGTGGTGTAATGGTGTCTCCCTCATATGGTTGCTGTGAAGATTACGTGGGATAGCATATTCCACTGATTCTAAAAAGCTCTCTTTTTTCTCACATTTCAATGTCTTTGAAGTCAGAATGTAATGTATAATCAATGTCTTCGATTATATTTAATAGTATTTTCTATGTGAAACAATGGTATGTCATGTATATTCTATGAAATAAGGTAATATATATTGAGGAGTTATCATGGAGCCAGAAACATGGTAAAAGCTCAATAAATAACTATTACTCATGGTAGGGAGAAAATACAGACTAGTAAACGGATTATTAGAATAACATATAATAAATAGGAAATTTCCAGGAAATGCAAAACTAAGAGAAACATTGGAAGAGCAGGTAATCTATCTATTCTTAGGAAATCAGTGAAGAGCATGTGACTTCTAAGATGACAACAGGTAGATGAACAAAATTTAGTGAGAGAAAAAGTACTAGGCACGTAAGACAGAGGAAACAGCATGTGCACCCAGAGAAGAAAGTGGATCATGTTCAAAATTTTTTAAAAATTCAGTATTGCTGGAGTATACTGAGAATGGACCAAAGATGAGGCTGGAGAATTAAGGATCAAGGCATAAGGACATTTTAAGCTATTTTGATGATTTTCAACTTTATCTGAAGATGCTGGAGAAACATTGAAGTCCTTTCAGAAGCAGTGAAATTGTAACAGATAACAAACTCCATAGGGCTTAATTACTCAATTGCCTACTTCAATAGATTATGGGATAAGGCATTATCTAAATATGAGTATCATGAATTTCCAAACTTGTGTGAGAAAAACTAAAGAGCACATAATTTTTTTAAAGATAATTTCTCCCCAGCCATGTTTTAGTATCATCTGTCTTTACTGTGCTTCCTGAAATTTTCCAGAAGAGCTTTAACCTACACTTTTGAATATAAATATATGTTTTGTATATGCATAATTATATTTGTACACACATGTATTTTCATATATGTAAATATATAAATATAAACCAACCTTATTTTACTTTAATACATGGCAAGCCCCAGTGTAGTAGCAAAATATCAAAGAGAAGGAAAACAGAAAGAAAATCAACACTCCTATCTCAACTTACTTTCAAGAAAATCCTTGAAATACATTTGCAAAATCATTACTTTGATTTCCTTAACCTCTCTCTAAATCAAAATTTAGCTCTGACCTCATTTCGTTCTCTGTTGCCTAAAGCACTCATCTCACGTCCTTTGATCTCAGAATACTTATTAAACTATGTGTGTAATATTTCTCTTACATTTATTGTGTATGTGAAAGTGCCCTAAATATGACCATATAAAATTATAAGAACACTTCATACAAAGTTTTACAAATGCAGAGGCACAAATATTCTGCTTTAATATTCTATTTTCTATTTCTTCTTGTTTCTTCTTTCCAGAGTAGACCCCTAAGAAAGATATAAATGGCCATTTTGTAAATAACATTGAGGAAGATGCTAGTCACACACTTAACCTTCTGTGTTGTTCTTGGAAGGATGTATCTTCTAACTCAAAGGACATGATGACATTTTTTCTTAATAAACAAGATCATGTTCTGAAAGATTAAGAAGAAATCATTTAAGAGTATGTAGAATATTTATGATGTCAGTGAGTTGTACCCACAAGTTTCTAAAAGCTAGAGCTTCCCATGGAATGTGATAATTCCCATATTGCACTCAATGACTTGGTCTGCACAGGCAGTATAATGCAAGCAAAGAACATCAAAATCCAGAAAGGTATGGGAAGATTGAAGTTATTGGCAGCCCTGAGGCCATCTGGAAATCACTAGTGAGATAAAGCTGTGGTTTTAATGTTTCTGTGGGCCCCACACAAGTTGAGGAATCTTAATAGAGATACAAAAACAAACAAACAAATAAGGCTTCTGGAAGCCAAACCTTTAGTGAAAAGATAAAGTAGGAAAAGAACTTTTCCTAAAGTTGTTGTATCTATGAGCAAGACTTAACCTGTTTTTCTGACAAGTCTGCCCTCACATAAGTTTGTGGTCTAAATTCATACCGCTCAAGTCTTCTGGAAACCCTTCAGCTGAGAACACATTTTCAGCTGAGAATTCCTAGATTGTGAGTGCCACCAGGCACCTGGGAGACACAAACATAAATTATCCCAAAGACCTTAAAGAATATTTAAGTATTAATAGAAGTGGAAGCAGACATCAATAGAGAGATTAAGAAACAGACTAGAACTACTGGTCTTGCTCAACCATGGAGCTGTACATCTGTGGGCCCCTAAAACTGAGGGAAAAACATCTTTCTGGCCAGAAGAGTAGAAAAAAGGAGACCCTGTGATCTGTGTATGTGAAACTCCCATTATTTTTTTTCTCTCTCTCTCTTTTTCTTGGTGCTCACCCAGAGGGTGTCTTAAGCCACGTCATACTGCACTGAAGGCCAGATGACTCAAACTCGGAGAGAGATCTGTCTTTCAATAAGAGGATCAGGAAGCAGCCTCTGAGAGTCAGAGAATGTGGGCAAAGTGGGTCCCTTAATTCAGTATACGAACCAACAGTAGTTTGGTGTACCCCCGAGCTGTGCACATAGAAGACTGACCCAAAGCAGCCTAGCAAAAGCTTTGAAACATAATCTGACATTAGAACTGCTGCCCAAGAAACTCAGACAGAACTCTCAGTCTATGCCTAACCGGGTAGATTGTCTGCTAAAACAAAAGACTGACTATTATCAGAAGATTTTAACAGAACCCAGAGTCTTCACAACAGACTAAAAATGTCTGAGACACAATCCAAAACTCATCAACATGCAAAGAACCAGGAAAATTCTTAAGGAAAAAGATTATCAACAGATGTCAATGCTGAGATGTCCCAGATGTTTGTACAGATTTTACCACAGGAATTTTCTTTTGACTATAAAAATCTTTGAAAACGTATTTTATAGAACAAATTTTATAAAGTAATACACCATGCAAGAACATACAAAACTTTTATTTTTACCTAAGATTTTTACCCTTAAAATACACATTAATAGTTATATTCCTTTTATTTCCTACAGGGTTGAACATTTTAAAATATGAGATAAAACCGTCAATAAAAATAAAAGTCTTTATCATTCCTTATTAATATGTTAGGGTAAAATGTGACATCATACACACTTTTTTCAAAATTTCAATTTCCCACAAGTTAAATATTATTTTTCTATCCTAGAACTTTCTTTGCTTCACTAGTTTAGCTTTTTTTAAGCAAAATTTTCATATGAACAATTTCTAATAGACTTTACAGTTATAGAGCATCTCGTTAAAAATTCATGCCAGCCAGAATACAAGAAGGTCAGAAAATGCCTTTGAATTTATGCCATGGTCTTTTCGATAAGTCATTCAGGTTTTAAAAGGGAAATTCCTCATTAAGTAAAGGGCCTAATGCTTATTAATTTATATGCATAAACAAGGGACACCACTAATTCATTTATTAAATATCAAAGACCATATGTTTTCCCGCCTTGTCCTCGCTTATTGATTAATTGCCTTAAGCCAATATAGATGAAAGCAGGGGGGGAAATACAGTAACCTAGGTAAGTTTCTGGTCTCATTTTTTAACCTAATGAAAGATAGCACTTTACATTCCTGTGCAAAAGCCCAGATGACACAGTTCAAAATGAGTTTTCTTGTGTAAGTGTGGATTTTTCAATACTTGAGAAATGCGATGCAATCACTTAGATGCAATGAAGATGAAATGCAGAAGTGGAGGAAATGAATGTAATGGAAGCAGTAATGGACCATGGAATGCCAGACTCAATCATCCAGATTTAACACATTCCTCATGGATACAGTTAATGCATCAGAATATGTTGCTCAAAGCATGTTAACAGGAGCTAATAGTTGTTCAGGGCACAAGAGGTTGAGGTAGGGGGGGAAGGTTTTTTGGTAAAATCAGATTGAGAAATAATTGTGTAAAACATAAACAAACAGATGATAGATAAATAGATAGAGATGTACAGATATATACATATACATACCCACGTATTTCCTTCCTGACTGGTTGGCAAGTAGTGTGTGTATTTGTTTGCTTCTTTATTTTGTTTGTGTTTATCAGTTAGGGTACTTCCATTGCAAGCAAGAGAAAGACATTGCCTCAAGTGAGCCGAATTGAGATATAACTGAAGTATGTCTTGTAGCTCAGAGAATTGACAAGGGTGGAGAATAGGCTTGGAAAATACAGAAGTTAGGATTTGGGTGGTAAGAATTTATCAAAACTCCTGCCAGGGAACCACCATGAAATGCATGAGCTCCGACTGTCTTTCGGTTGATTGTTTCAGCCCTCGGGTCATTCAGGTTGCAATTCAGACCCATAGGAGACAGACTTCAAACAGCTAGTTTGGGTTACAGATCCACCCCTTTTATGTATAAATGGCTCCTTTTATTTACAGTTCCAGCAGGACCACACATAGAGGAGAAGTAACTACAGGAAAGAGATCAAGGTGCTATTTTCCAAAGAAAGGGAATTCTGGATAATGTTAAGTATAATAAAACTCACTACAATGTGGGATTCCTAAGAATATTTTCATATGTGTTGTTTCCTAAGTTTGTTTGACATTGGAACTTCTTTAAGTTTTATTTGTTTGTATTTTTTTCAGAGCATCCATGTGATAAATGATGTTTTAAGGTATCGCCTGTGGGTAGCACTACCTTAGGAGCACAGATCTGGTGATCAGCCTATATTGTCAGTAGAGGAAACATTTACCTAACATGAATCCATGCTGCTTTTACAGGAGGTCTCATCAGGATCTAAGTCCTTTGGATGCCTATGTTTTTGTGCATACCTATATGTGTGTGTAAGTGGGTAGAAGAGTGAAATTGCCTGTGTCAGCTTGAGTTGCTCTAACAAAATACATAGACTGGATGGATTAAACAATAGACATTTATTTATTTCTGGAGTTCTGGAGGCTGGGAAGTCCAAGATCAAGGTGCAGGAAGATGCTGTGCCTGGTGAGAGCTGGCCTTCTGGCTTGTAGATAACTGCCTCCTCACTGTGTCCTCACAGGGCCTTGCCTCAGCGCACGCACATGGAGAGAGAGAACTGGCACGTCTCCCTCTCCTTGTAAGGGTACTGATCCCATCATGAGGGCCCCATTTTCATGACTTCATCCAACCTAATTACCTCCCAATGGTCCCACCTGCAAATACCATCACCGTGGGGATTAGGGTTTCAAGACAGGAGTTTGAGGGGGTCACATTCAGTCCTTACTGGAAATGTTCTATATTTTAGTGTAAAAAAAGCAAAGAGAGATTCCATTTATTGGCCATTTAGTGTATCTTCCACACCTTTTAAATAGAAAAAGAATCAAAAGAAAAAGGGATAGTATTAACCACAATGACAGGAGCAGCAGCTTATTGAGCATTTTCTGTGTGCCAGGCTGATCTCAAGCATTTTACATTCATTATTCTATTTAGTTATTACAACAATCCAATACAGTATATACTATTAGTAATATTCTAACTTTATAGATGAGAAAATACGAACAAAAAAGTAGCATCCCCAACAACACAGCTAATAAGGTAGAGAGACACAGAAGGACTTTATTTTTGTGAACATACAAAAAGCTATTTTGTTTCAGTGTTTGTGCTTTCTTCTTCATTTATTTAAATAATATATAGTGAAAATCTGCCAAGAGATACAAACGATTTTAAATACTTAAATGTTCCTTTTCCTTTTAGAGTGTTTGTATAATTATAGAGTTTCACTGGGGAGAAAGTTTGCCCAAATGAATATTAAAGTAACAGAAAATAACACCTCATCTAACTGAGTGTGAAAATTGTTATGGCTTTTGGCATATAATTATGTTCACCAGATTTATTAGCCTTTAAAAACAGGCAAAATTAAATATGTGCAACGGACACCTCTGTAAAGATTATGGTTAATTCATTTTATAATCACATCTCAGGCATTTTATGAGAGCTGGCTGACTTAAAATCTGATGTGGGATATAGATCTCTCCTTCATTCAATTTGATTATGGTCAGGAAGTCCTGAGCCATCTCCTTCCTGCTTAGTCTACTAAGGCAAGATTTATACATAGTTATTTACAATTTGAAGAATTTTTAGAAGTGACAAAGCTTATTTCTCTTTCACAGCATGTTTACAGACTTCAAAAATAGATGGAAGTCATTAAGAAGTTATTTTCAACAATCTTATATTTCGTTCATTCAAAGAAGGAAGAACTTGCTTAAGGCCATAATTTCCATAGCTAGTTGTGTGACAGACTAATATATTCTAATAGAACTTAAAGCATTCCCCCAACTATTAAATATAAACTGTTATAAGATGGTATAAGATGTACTTTTTACCTTTTATATGCACACATACATGACTCCTAGTTGAAGTTCAGTAGTTAAGATTAAATAGCTTATGATTTGAAAATTGACAATATATATTAAATTTTTATTGCAATCCAGAAAACACAATTCTACATTTTTCATACTCTCTGTAGACATTTGAAATAGAATATAAAAGAATAATGGTGCTAAGTAGATATATAAATTGGCAATGTATCACTATTTTCTTCAAGAAAAACCAACTGCCTGCATTGGAAGAGAATTAGAAGCGCCTACTTGTAATTTTATTTCTCATATTAAGTAGTTTCATAATGTTAAACAAATTGCTTGCTCCTCTGAACCTTGTGTTAAATGAATGTTAGACCTCTAAAGACGCTAATACGAAACATTGTCCAAATGTTCCCCACACCACCAGCACACAGCCTTCTCTGTTTCTCAAATGAAGTCACTCTTTCTTTGGTTGAACACTTCAGTTGTAAGAAAGGCCCTTACCTTAAGCATAGGCTGTTCTTTTCCTGTGAATGATTTGAGGCTTGATTCGAGGTTAGATCGTAGCCCAACAACATTTTTTTCCTAGAGTTCACCACACCCACGCAGAAATCTATCGAAAATCCTGTCATGACAGCCCTTCAAATATTTGAAGTCATGGATGACTGTCATGGAATTCACGTACATTTATTTTCCAAGTTAAAAATTCCCATCTCAGTGAATCATTTTTTTATATCACCATACTTCAAAATCCTTCTTTAACTTATTCATTCTTCTTTCAACAAACTCTTGTTTAGCAATACCTTTAAAAAGTTGGCATCTAGAATTCCAAGTTCAGTACGACGTGAGCAGAGTGAGAGTAATACATATTCTGATATGGTGACTACTCTTCTTTATTTATGTTTTTTTTTTAGGAAGATTAGCCTTGAGCTAACATCTGCTGCCGATCCTCCTCTTTTTGCTGAGGAAGACTGGCCCTGAGCTAACATCCATGCCCATCTACCTCTACTTTATATGTGGGATGCCTGCCACAGAACGGCTTTCCAAACGGTACATAGGTCAGCACCGGGGATCCAAACTAGCAAACCCCGGCCTGGGGAAGTGGAACGTACACACTTAACCACTGTGCCACCGGGTCTGCCCCGTCACTACTCTTCTTTTAATGATGCTAAACTTACTTTAGGGAGGGTTGCTTTGTTTTAATAGCCACAACACTCTAAGGGTTCACACTGAGCACACAAACTGCTAAATTCCTTCATTTTTTAGAACATAAATTGCTATGCCACAAGACCATTATGCTTTTATAGCCAAATCTTTAACTCAAAATCTAGGAGTCAGCTTTTCTTCCTCTATTGAACATTATCATTACCCTTCTAGTATAAGCGTATTTTCAAAGTAGACTTGTCATGCAAATTATTATATGTTGTTCTTAATATTGTCACCATAATTTTTGTATCAGCCTCTTAGTCATATCATTGATAAAGATTCCTCAATTGTCAAAATAGGGAATTACACTACATAGGACACACACCCAAATAACTTTAGATACATTTCAGATATTAGTTTAACCAGATAGAAATCAAACTACTCTTATTATGTAGCACTGTCTTTTTTTTAACCTTTCTACATTATAACTAAGATTTGTTGAATGCCTTGCTGAAATCAGGATTTGGCACGTCTGTGATATTGCCTTGATTTTATTTTATTTATTTGAGGAAGATTAGCCCTGAGTAACATCCACCGCAAATCCTCTTCTTTTTGCTGAGGAAGATTGGCCCTGAGCTAATATCTGTGCCCATCTTCCTCTTTTTTTTTTTTTTTTTAATGTATGGAACACCTGCCAGCATGGCTTGATAACTGGTGTGTAGGTCCACACCCGGGATCCAAACTGGGAAACCCCAGGTGCAGAAGTGGAGAGCGTGAACTTAAATGCTACACCACCATGCTGGCCCTGATATTGCCTTGATTATTAATCTACAAGTTGTATCATAAAATAAAATAAAGTTGGGTCTTAGTATTAAATAATTCATTTTCTAAAGGCCCTCAAAAAATTTGCTAAATAATCTTCTCTATTAAGCGCATTGTTCTGGAGCAGAGTTCTTAATCTTGGCTGTACATTAGAATCACCTGAGAGTATGGAGAATATACTGATGCCCAGGCCCCACCCAGATCAACTGAATCTGAACCTCTAATGGGGGACCCGAGCATGCGTATATTTTGAAAACTCCCCAGGTGATTCTTGTGTTTCTTAGGGCATATTTGCCCCAAGCAAGACATAATACCTCTGGTTGTTCAAGTTGACATTAGCTGAATGAACTTCAAATTATTTTATATGGTACAATGACTTAAGTGATTATTCATTGAATAATTAAGTGATATTAATTAAATTATACTGAATAATTTCCCTTTGAATTAAAGAATTATATTCCAGCAAGAAAGATGTCTCAGTTTAGTGTTAGCATTTATTTAACACTTTTTAGTAACACTTGCTAGTATCCCTATTTGTAAAAAAAAAAGATCTCAGACTCAAATTTTGGCAGCAGGAGCATCTAGAAAGAATTTTAAAACATGGTTTTGTGTTCATTATATTCATCATGATATTTCTATTAGTAGTAAGTGACATTTGGTTTCCATTTATAGAAGTAATCAAAACTTTCTTCTTAAAACAAATATTAATAGTGTGCAGAAATGAGTGAAGTCCTCTCAGAGTTATGCAATGGACTGACTCTTGTGAGATAGCAGTCCAGAGTTTTTAGAATCGATCTATTTATCTCTCCTTTTAGAAATATCAGGATAATATTTTTCAGGTCATATTTCTTTAGGTTTCCTCAAAATTGCATTCTGAATGTTCAAGTACTCCCTATAAACTTGAAAGGTGTTCATCTTCTAGGGCTGGAGACAAGCCTTTTGAGAAGAGCCTGCTTCTGGTTTAGTGTCTTCTCTCCTGTGTTGGTTTTCAATGCCCTTGATCATCAGATTTTAGCTCAGCAAATGGAACACTGATTCTAGTTTTTTCCCAATGCAAGGAACTTCTTAATCATGTTTGATTTTTTAAAAGTTAAATCAGAGTAGAAATTGCCTAATTCTGCTTTCCCCCTCTTTATCTTTCTCAAATTGCAAATTTGTGTTTTCTTGTGTTGGCATCCAGCCCTAAATGTAAAAGCTCTTTTGATTATTTTTAATATTATTTTCAAAATTTACTGTTGCAGAATTTAGTATACTGCAGGTTTAGATCACTATTTTACGTAGGATCTTTTTAATTAATCACTTTTATATATTTTTCTTTCTTTTCCAGTTATAGTTATTGATTTTTCATAGGATTTAAGACCTGAAAAGAATTTTCAGGTCTTAAATTTTACCTTGGAGATCATCCTATGAAGTATTCTTAATTTACAGCTGAAGAAAATGATGGCTAAGAAAATAGTAATAAATAAAAGCTGCTATTTGCACCACCCTTACTACTACAAGCATTTTGCTAAGTATTTTAATTTTACTATTGCGCCTCACACCCTCAAAAATATTATGAGGTTGATATTATTTTCATCCTCATTTTGCAGGTTAAAAGTACAGAATGAGGCTCATGAAAAGAACCTGCCTAGGTCATCAGCTGGGAGTTTTTGGATTTAGGATTTGAATCCTACTCTGTGATTCTGTAACTCTGACTCATCAGTACTAGCGCTGCTTCCAGCTCTGTGTTACACAAGGATGTAGCTGAAACAGAACCAGATACCAACCAAGTCTGCCACTCTTCAAAGTATAAGCGTCACTTTCCAACTTGAACAGGGAGCTTCATAGACAGCTATGAGATTTTGTTTTGATGTTTCCCTTTTTTTCTCAGTATAGTAATTTAGACTTTTTAATAATCTCACATATTCATGGGGCTATGTTATTAGCTAGAGTACGGTTTTTCAACTTGGATTCTATTGACGTTTTGTGCTGGATCATTGTTTGTTGGAGCAGGGGTCAGAGGGCAGTTCTGTGTATTTTCGGATGTTTAGCAGCATCCCTGGTCATCACCCACTAGATGCCAGTAGTATCCCAAAGTTGTGACAACCAAAAATGTCTTCAGACATTGCCAAATGTCACCTGGGGAGCAAAATTGCCCCCAGATGAGAACAAGTGCTCTAGAAATTTAGGTCACAGGATTACACTTTTTTCTCTTTCCCTAAAGCTGCTTGCTATGCTCCTAAATCCTTAGTTATAGTGTCAACCACATTCTGTTCTTTGGCAATTATAGACTTTGAGAAGGCATAAGAAACTTTTAAGGAAAAGTATTGTCATTTACAAAACCCCCTTCTCTAATTTTTTCCCCATGTGGGGTAGTATTATATCCTCTCATTTCTAAAATATTGGTAAGAGAAATTTATTGGGGCAAAATAATCCAAGAATTTACCATATTTTGAGCTTTCTTAAAATGGAATTCCTAGACAAACCTATTACTAAGACCCTTACCACTGTGCTTATTTTGTAACTGTTAGTAGGAAATCACTGTGGTTGGTCAGGCAGATGTAGTATACTTCCAAAATAAAATGCCTACAATCTTTTTTTTTTTATCTGATCAAGTGCTTTCCCCTTTAAGTAAATGTACAAATAATTATTCATAATCTTGATATAAAATTCTACTCTTCTCTTTTCATTAGGATTGTTACTCCTGAGCTTTCTTTAAAGCAATTTAGATCCACCTCCCACCCCATATTTGCCCTCTTTGTGTTGAGATTTCATATTTATCTTATTATACTTAATGTCAGTATTGTTATTTAGAAATATAAAGACATTAAGTTGCATTCTAAGTACACTTGCTGGTTTTTCCTTCGAAACAGTAGGCATCTACACCACTGTTTTTCCTCTTTACTTTACTTGACGTACATCATAATATTTATTATTGACCTTTCCTCGTGGTATTTGCTTTCTCTCTTGAGAATTTAAAAATCTTCTTGAATATGTCAGCGAATGTCCTGAAAAATATGTCCTTTCTGGACCCATGAGATGAACTTTGCTGCTTCAGGAGCTAGTGATTTTGTTAGCATAGTCACGGTCCAAAAAACCCAAATCCTGTTCTTTGATGTCGTTTATGCAACAGCTGTTCATTTCTCATACGTGCTTTTCTCTTCCAAAGGTGTGACCTTCAAGTGGGGAAAAAAGGTGAAAACACCACCTGGACTCCATGCCCTTCAGTTCCCTACCTAATATTTGAAAACCAGTAATGACAGACTCTAGGTTTTTTTAAGTTTCAGTATTAGTCTCATGTGTTTTAGCCCAACTGGGTAAGAGGTGAATGAGTTTTTTGTTATTAATCCTGGGGGAAATCTCTCTCACATCTTCGTCACACTTTCCAAGAAGATAGCCCATCACCTGACCAACTGATTAGCCTTAAATCTGTTGCCCCTTGAAGGCAATATCACCAATCACCATATTTGATCCGTTTTTATAAGCATTCTTCAAACTTGGCGCAATTTCCAAATTTTTGTATTGTTATGTGAAATATGGAATGTTATGTATTCAGAAAATCCAGATTTACTCTTAGTAGAAATATCTTCAGATGCTAAGAGTTTCAGTGATAAAGAGAGAGAAATGCTGTGTTAGACTTTTTTCTTTGTCAGTATTTTGACACTCTTTGGTTTTCTTCCCCCTATGGAGTAGCTTTTTTCTCACAGGCTTTCTTCTTGGATTATTTCTCCATCCTGTCTGAATAAACTGACCCTAAGTAATTGTTTAACAATGTCTCTTGCTGGTTTTTTTTTTCCAAGTAGTGTTTCCAACGTACATTTATAACACTTTGTATTGGAGAGTGTCTCAGACAGTAAGAAAAAGGTAGCATACAGCCAACAGGTCTTTGGAAGTGATTCCTTACTTCTCTTTCCTTCCTTATGCAGTTCGTTACAGCTCTTCCTAGAAACTTTTCTTTCTTTTACTCCTTATTTCTTTCATCCATTCATTCAGCGTGTATTTGTGGAGTGGCTACTATGTTTCCAAAACTGTTTTAAACTCTGAGAATTTGACTGAGAGCAGCAGGACAGACTCTACCCTCATGATGCTTCTGTGTAAGGGGAGGCAAACAGAGGGTAAAATATAATTCAGGACATACAATAATTTCACATAGTGCTGAGAACTGTGAAGAAAATGAAACACAGGGATGTGCAGTAGAAAAGTGGCAGGGGCCCGGATGCTTGGGAATGCTGCCTTGAAGGCAACTTGGCCAGCTCTGTTTCTCTGATGGCTTCGCAAATACCCTAGCGAGTTAGCCAACAGCACATTGCCCTGGTTCTGGAACAGCCACACAGCCTTGAAGAGCAGCAAAGAACTCCAGAACCTCTGACTGGAGTTGAATCTCTTACACACTTATTTGTTTACTATTCCTGACAGGTATTTCAGATGTCGGAAGAGATATAAAATTCATACATACCTAGAAATATAGGTAAATATCCCAGTCATTAAGAAAAGGAACTTAGATTCAGAAAAATTAGTTTTGATCTCCAGAGTGGCCACGACTAGTTGTGAGTTTAAGCAAATTTCCTTAACTCTTGAAGCCTCAGTTTCCTCACTGATAAATTAGGGCAATTCTCTGTATGTCATGGATTTAGGGTGAGGATAAAATGTAATATCTAACCCAAAACACATACTTTAGTGCCTAGCATAAGATAGGCAAAAATATGGGTTATCTTTTATTTTTACACATTTTTGTTACGATATTATCTCTGTGTAGAAAATTTTTAAGACCCTTGCTGTAACAACAGGACCCTGATTTTCTAGCACAGTCCCAGATTCATAAATTTTCTTTTATTTTTAAACTATTAAGCCTGGCTTAGTTTCTGTTTGAAAAAATATGAATAAATTATAGATACTCCAAATACATTGTGCTCTGTATATTGATAAATAGGCCTTGCTTTTCCTGCTTTCTTGGCTGGCAGTACCATCTTCTGCACAGATGATTTAGAGACCAGATGCACAGCAATTTGAGATGTAGATGCCCCCTACTGTGAAGCAATTATTGCCCTAGAGGCTCTTATCCTGCCTGGCTATAATTTTGTTATAAAGCAAACAAACTTTTTACTGTGGAATATTCATCAACCTGTAGCAACAGAATCATTAAGGATGCAAATTTACATGACCATATTGGTAGAGAGGTTGTAATGGTCTGCATCATAGCATTAATAGCAACAAATAAAGTCTAGGATTTTCTCCAACCACATTTATTATTGATGGAGGTTTATTTGCCAGTCCCCAATCTTTGTTCTTGTTGCACAAAATGCAAAATAATATTTCTCAGGAAAAGGTTTTAACACATGAACCTAGATCACTCAAGTAAAGTATTTAAAATTTTGAATAAGAAGTCTTGGAAATAACATGCTAAGAAAAAAGAAACATAAATACAGTTCTAGGCAAAAGAGAAATTGGCATTGAAAGGGAAAGGAGATGGGGTTGAGATGAAGGATGAGTTGGTGCTTTGGCCACATAGCATCTGTTCACATCACAGCCCTGAAGATAGAAATATGGGCTAAGAAGATTTTTATTATCTTTCTGGCTAAAAACAGGAAATGTGTACAAAATTTTGTAGTGCCTTCAAATATGCTGTCAATTTAATTACTATTTAAACTATATATATATATATATATATTAAAGGGAAAGAGAAAGTCTAGATTTTTCCTTAACTTTTAGATAAACAGAGAGAATACTGAAGGGAGAAATACAATTAAATTTCATTAAAAAAAAAAAAGCCCATATTTGCAATATCAAGTCAAACTGGTGGTAGGAGAGGACTTTGAAATTGTAGGTTAGATGCGGTATCACAGAAATTTATTTTCTATTTTCTATTTTTATTTTTTGCCAAGGAAGATTAGCCCTGAGCTAAAATATGTGCCAATCTTCCTCCACTTTATATTTGGGCAGCCACCTCAGCGTGGCAGATGAGTGGTATAGGCCCATGCCCAGGATCTGAACCTGTGAACCCAGGCCACTGAAGTGGCACTCACCAAACTTAACCACTACACCATGGGGCCAGCCCTAAAATTTATTTTTTAATACAGCATATGACTATATGTTTTTATTTTCTGCTGCTTATGAGAATCTCAACAGTTCTTACTGAAAGCATAAGTTTTCTTCTGCAAGATTCATTTTGAAGGAGAATAAATAAATGTTATATATTCAGATTTCTAAACTTCTCATTATATCTAAATGGTGAAGCGCTCTTTTCACAAGTGATATATTCAAAACTCCTAAAATAAAAAATTTATACTTTTGGATGAAAAATATTAGAGTAATGGTGAAATGAAAAACCAAGATCAGCAAAGTCAAAATTTCTTAATATCAGCGAGACAGCATAAGAAGGATACTTAAACATGAGTTAGCAACTTGCTGCTCTGGTGATCACTCATCATAAAGAAAAGGAAAGGGGGTGTGAGAACTAAGGAAATAATGAAGAAAATATGTCTAACCATTTTTATTTGTCAGCTACAACATTTCCTGCTGATCAAGCTGGCTGTTATGAATGGCTAATGAGAAGAAAATGAAGATGGAAGTGCAAAAACATTTTTTTAAGAGTTTTGTCTCCTTTTCATTAGAATGTACCATGGGAGTACAAAAATAGAGGAGAAATGAGACTTAACATCTCTGTAGCTTCAAATGGTTTGTTTACTGCAAAAAGAAATAGCACACGTCTGGCACGTAAGCATCTTGGAAGTCACCACTCTATCCTAACAAATGAAAGCTGAACACAGTGAAAAATCAACAACTCTTGTTAGATTTGTAAAAAATTTGGGTCAGAAGGCAAACTGCCACCCACAAAATTAGAGAGAGAGACAAGTGAACACAGAGAATCACAGTTTATTAGAGAAGAAACCCATGAGCTAAAACCTCTGTGGGAACCAGCACTGGGATAGAGAAAACTGAACTGAAATTGATGAATTGTTGGAGGCTCAGAGTGGACAGATCTGAGAGTTAAAAGCTTCAAGGAGACCCAGTCATTGGGGAGACCACAGACTTTTGTGAATTTTACCTCCAGGAGTCCCCCAGCTTCTCACAGTGGATGTCAGATAAAAATCTCCCCGTGTTTCTGGCATGTGGAGGGGAAAAGGAATGATTTGGAAATACTCCTGAGAATTCTGCTTTTCTTAACAAGGTCTGTCCTTAGGGAGAACCATTGAACCAGAGCCTAACCTGCTGGTATTTTATCAGAACCTCACTATCCTAGGGGAATTAAATACCCAGCCCAGCCAGCTCTAGCCTTCCACATGGAAGAAGGGAAATACCTAACTCCAGCCCACTCTAGCCGTGCTGCCCCACCTAAGGAAGTAAGGGAAGGAGGGGACTGAGAAGCACATGTGAAATTCACAGTCTAGAGGCACAGGCTCACTAAAAGACTGAGGCCTACTCATAGGACTGCAGGGCACCTCCCCTCCCCCACATGTTACCCCTACATTACTATAGGTCTATTTATATTTCCTTTCACCCAGTAAACCATGCCTAGCTATTAAGAAAAGATGACAAAATGTGCTAAAAGGCAAAAAACACAGTTCACAGAAACAGAGCAAGTATTAGCACAAGATTCGGATATGACAGGGATGTTGGAATTATCAGACCAGGACTCTAAAAAAACAATGATTAACATGCTGAGGACTTAATGGATAAAGTAGACTGCATGTAAGAACAGATGGGCAATGTAAGCAGAAAGATGGAAAACCTAAGAAAGAACCAAAAATAAATGCTAAAGTCAAAAATGCTGTAACAGAGATAAAGAATGGCTTTAATGGGCTTATTAGTAGACTGATACAATGGAGGAAAGAATCTCTGAGTTTGAGATATCTCAATAGAAATCTCCAAAACTGAGACTCAAACAGAAAAAAGATTTAAAAATCTAGAAGAGAATATCCAAGAAATGTGGGACAACTGCAAAGGTGTATCATGTGTGGTTTAGAAATACCAGAAGGAGAAGAAAGAGAGAAAAGAAGAAAAGAAATATTTGAAAGAAAAATGACTGAGAATTTTCCCAAGTTAATGACACCAATCCACAGATCCAGGAAACTCAGAGAACACCAAGCAGGATAAATGCCAAAACAATTACACTAGGCAGATCATTTTGAAATTACAAAAAATTGAAGCTAAAGAAAAAATTCTAAAAGAAGTCAGAAGGGGGAACAAACCACCTTACCTATAGAGAAACAAAGATAAGAATTACATCTAACATCCTCAGAAACCATGTAAGCAAGAAGAAAGTGGAGTAAAATATTTAAAGTGTTGAGAGAAAAAAATCACAAACCTAGAATTCTCTACCCTGCAAAATTATCCTTCAAAAATGAAGAAGAAATAAAGACTTTCTTAGACAAACAAAAAATTGAGGAATTTTGTTGCCAACAGACCTGCCTTGCAAGAAATGCTAAAAGAAGTTCTTTGGAGAAAAGAAAAATGGTAAAGGTCAGAAACTTGGATCTACTTAAAGAAAGGAAGAGCACTGGAGAAGGAATAAGTGAAAGTAAAATAATTTTTTTTATTCTTAATTGATCTAACAGATAAGAACAAGGTATATGTAAAATATCAACAATGTATATGATTATGTATGTTTATGTGTATATGTTACATATATACATATAATATATGCTCATGTATATTTAAATATAAGTGAAATGAAGGACCAAAATGATACAAGGGATGGGAGAAAGGAATTAGGACTATTTACTTATTATAAGGTATTCACCCTACCTGAGAAGTGGTATAGTGTTATTTGAAAGTGACCTAGATTAGTTGTAAATTTACATTGCAAACTCTAGGACAACCACAAAATGCAAAAGAAAAAGTATAACTGATATGCTAAGAAAGGAGAGAGATTTAATCATGTAGGATCTTCCACATCTTGATAAAGAATATCTACCAAAAATTCTACAGCTGATTGTACGTTTAATGGTGAGAAACTCAAAGTTTTTCCACTAGGGTCAGAAACAAAGCAAGGATGCCTCTCTCACCACTTCTTTTCTACATTATACCAGAAGTCATAGCTAATACACTAAGACAAGACAAGTAAATGAAAGATATACAAACTGAGGAGGAAAAAATAAAACGTCCTTTGTTTCAGATAATATGATGGTCTATGTAGAAAATCTGAAAGAATTGACAAAAAGATTCCTGGAACTAATAAGTTATAGCAAGTTTGCAGAAGACATAATTAATATACAAAAGTCAATCATTTTCCTGTATACCAACAATGAACAAGTGAAATTTGAAATTAAAAATATAATTTACATTAGCACCTCCAAAACTGAAATGCTTAGGCATAAATCTATCGAAACATAAGATCTATAGGAATAAAACTACAAAACTCCGATGAACAAAATCAAAGAACTACATAAAAGGAGACATATTCCATGTTCAAGGATAGGGAGACTCAAAATTGTCTAGATGTCACTTCTTCCCAAATTGGATCTCTAGTTCCAGTGGAATCTCAATTAATATCCAGCTCATTACTTGTGGATATTGACAGACTGATTCTAAAGTTTATCTGGAAAGACAAAAGACCCAGATTAGCCAAAACAATATTGAAGGACAAGAATAAAATTGGAGAACTGGCACTATCTGATTTCCAGACATACTATAAAGCTACAGTAATCAAGACAATGTGGTATTGGAGAAAGAATAGACAAATAGATCAATAGAACTGATTAGAGAGCCCAGAAGTAGATCCCCATAGATATAATTGACCGCTCTTTGAAAAAGGAGAAAGGCAATATAATGAAGTAAAGATAGTCTTTTCAACCAATGTTACTGGAACAGCTGGACGTCCACAGGCAAAAAAGTTAATCATAGACTGTAGATCCTTCACAAAAAAATAAACTCAAAATGGATCACAGACATAAATCTAAAACTCCTAGAAGATAACATAGGAGAAAATCTACATGACCTTAGGTTTGGTGATGACTTTTTAGATGTAATACAAAGGCACAAGCCATGATAGAAAGAATTGATAAGCTGGACTTCATTAAAATTAAAATTTTATGCTCTGTGAAAGACACTGTTAAGAGAATGGGAGGACAGGCCACAGATTGGGAAAAAATATTTACAAAACACATGTCTGATAAAGGACTCATACCCAAAGTATACAAAGAACACTTAAACTCAACAATAAAAAAAACAAACTACCTGATTAAAAAATGGGCCAAAGATCTGAACAGACACCTCATCAAAGAAGATACACAGATAGCAGACAAGCATCTAAAAAGATGCTCCATATCATACATTATCAGTGAAATGCAAATTAAAGCAATGAGATACCACTACACACAGATTAGAATGGCCAAAATCCCGAACACTGACAGTAGCAAATGCTGATGAGGATGTGGAATAACAGAAACTCATTCATTGGTGGTGGGAATGCAAAATGGTACAGCCACTTTAGAAGACAATCTGGCAGTGTCTTGTAAAACTAATCACACTCTTACCATACTATCCAGCAATTGCACCCCTTGGTATTTACCCAAAGGAGTTGAAAGCTTATGTCCACGCAAAAACCTACACATGAATATTTATAGAAGATTTATTTATAATTGTTAAAACGAGGAAGCAACCAAGATGTCTTTCTGTAAGTGAATGGATTAATAAACTGTCTTTCATCCAGATAACAGAACATTGTTCAGTGCTAAAAACAAAGGAGCTGTCAAGACATTAAAAGACATGAGGAATCTGATATGCATATTGCTACATGAAAGAAGTCAATCTGAGAAGACTGCATACTACATGATTCCAACTATATGACATTCTGGAAAAGACAAAATTATGGAGACAATAAAAAGGTCAGCGGTTGCCAGTGGTTGGGGGAAAGGAGGGACAAATAGGCAAAGTACAGAGGATTTTTTTACGGCAGTGCAACTACTCTGTATGTTACTATACTTGTGGATACATGTCATTATCAATCGTCAAAATCCATAGAATGTACAACACCAAGAGTAAACCCTAAGGTAAACTATGATCTTTGGATGATAATAATATATCAATGTAGGTTCATCAATTGTGACAAACATAGCACTCTGATAGGGGATGCTGATAATAGGGAAAGCTATGCACGTGTGGGAGCAGAGTATACGGGAAATATGTGTACTCTTAGCTCAATACTGCTGTGGACCTAAAACTGATCTAAAAAATAAGGTCGCTTAAAAATTATGAGAGACTTGTGGTAACCATTTCACAATATGGTGTAAGTCAGACCATTATACTGTATACCTGAAGCTTATACAGTGATGGATGTCAATTATATCTCAATAAAACTAGAGAAAAGATTATGTGGGAAAAATTACACTAGTTCTCCTCTAAATCTTGATAGGTACTAACCCACATGTTCTATGCTGAGTTTATCTCAAAGGCCAGCCATGAACTCTCCTGGTATGCCAATCCATTGGTGATATTACTTAAACCATTTTGATCTGTTTTCATTGTTGCTGTTTGTTTGTAGAATAAGGTCTGAAATGAATGAATAACCAGCCACTATGAAAAGTCACACATAGCATGTTTCTTCTGGCTCATTTGGGACCAAATTCACACACGCCTTTTCCTTTTTTATTCTTTTTTATGAATTATAAGCTCTAAGAATACCACTTAAACTGAAAGCTGAGAATCTCTGAAGAGAAGTAACTATTCAGGGCATCCAATTAAAAATGCTATAGATCTTTTCAATGTCAATGTTACAACATGTCAGGGAAACTGCTGTTCTCCCTGCTGTAAAGAAGTCCTGAAATTGACTTTATATTTTAATATGCACTGACAAGAATTGTGACTGATCAGAGATTTTACACCACTTGCGAATGCACAATTTAATGAATAGCAGCAGAAGACATGAGACCCCTGGGTCAGAGACAAAGGATGGCAATAGTCTCACAGCATAGCAGGAGCCAGAGTATCATTGTGAGGTTCCTGGCATTCTAGTTCCCACAGAGCAATGTGATGAGGGCCAAGTGAGGCTGGCACATTAGCCAGGTGGGATATGTTAGACCTTTGTGAAGGTTTTGGGTAAGCTGCAGGGATTTCAAGAACAGAGATTGCATGTGAGTTTGATCAGCAATTCTTAAAGTGCAGCCCTAGACAAGCAGTATTGGTGTCCCCTGGGAACTTCTTAGAAATGCAAATTCTCTAGCCTCACCCCAGACTTAGAGAATGAGAGACTCTGGAGTTGGAGCCGAGAAATTTGTGTTTTCACAAGCCTCCAAATGACCTGATATGCACTAAAGATTAAGAATCGTTAAATTAAAGGAGGAACACAAAACGTGTGATTCACAAACTCATGAAATAATGCTTCTGTTGATGTTTTATGAGACATTGTCATATGCTAGAATAGTTACCACAGTTATGACTTGAGTATAAGTGTTTTACATTCATTTCACATAATTTTTAACTCAATAACTATTATTGAGCACTCATTATGTACCAGGTAATGTTACATGTGTTTAGGAGACAGCAGTAAACAAATGTGTTAAGTGGTATGAAATGCCACAATATCCAAATTCAAAGTTTTTCATAAAGCATCAAAGAATTTTAACTTATGCACAATAACAAAAATTTGAATAGTGTTTATCCACTCTTGGCTCTACATTAAAGTTACCTGGGAAGGTTGACTAAGTTCCACCGGAAGGTAGTTATAGGAGGAACTGGTTGAGTTGTGGTGCAAAGTTCCCCAAGATGATTCTAGTGCAAGTTAAAGTAAAGAATCACTCACTGATACTGACTATCTTATCTAAATGGCATCAAAGATCTTAATTACTGAATTTGATTATTGACATCAACCAATGTTCAGCCTTTAGTCACAATATTGTCATATTGCTAAACAATAGTGCCTAAGCCCCCCTCCTTGATTTTTCAAATAAAATCCAAATATTATATACAAAGATAGGTACCTTAGGGATTCAAAGAAACATTTCTTATTTCTTACATCAAACACAAAAAGTCACCACATTTATAGTAAATTCAAATATCTCTTTTTAGACTCTAATCATAAAATCAAGATGCATCGTTTTTAAAGAGGAAGGTAGGTAAAATTTCTATTGAAGTTTTCCCAAAGCCTTTTTTTCTTATGTGATGCTGGATGATACAATAAGAAGATAAGAAAGAATGAGAAAACTGGATGAACTTAAAGGAGATTCACAGTGGAAAAGAAAATGAAAGCTACGATTTTAGTTCCCTCTAAAAAAATTACCTTTAGAAAATCTAAGAAATATTATGCTAAAACCTTTTCAGAAACAGAAAAGATTTAAGGAGATTCCATTATGACATCAGACTTGAAATTCAGGATCTTGTGAGGTTTCTTGATCTGGAGGTCTGTGAATGAGAAAGAATAAGTATGAGACATATACAGTGTGGGCGATCAGAATTGGCCACCCCAAAATGCATCTCGAATGACTTTGAAAGAAACTTTGACCTTTCCCCTAACTGCCTAAAAGAATTTAAGATAGAAGACCTGTCCCCAGGACAGGCCATCATCATAGATAACTCCTCCGGGTATAATAGACTGGGAGGATCCTTGTTAAGCACATTCTTATCAAAGTTCTCTCTCTCTCTCTCTCAGGTCACATTGTCTATAGATGGCCCAGAAAATATTTGCTTATAAAACATTTGTTTTTCCATCTCCATGTAAATTGCCTTCTTGCCCTTTGAAGTCCCAACCCACTATGCCCAATATCCTCCTTTGTCCTTAGCTGAAGATGGTATTTAAGATAGTGGCTTCCTCCATTTTGGCGAGTTACTCAGTTTTCCTTGGTTTCTCCCATGTATGCATGTTATTAAACTTTGATTTTTTCTCCTGCTATTCTGTCTCAAGTCAGTTTAATTCTTAGACCAGACAGCAAAACCTAGAGAGTAGAGGAATTGTCTTCCTTCCAGCGACCACTGGTCAAAAGCAATTCTGGGATTTTACTGGACAAATAGTGTTAGGTTCTCCCACACACAAAGTTGCTAGGCTATTGGTTGGCAAGGTCAGTGTAAAACGTGAGTAGATATTGGTTAGATGTGCATAAAATGTACAGAAAAGAGAGATGGGGACTTCCCACAAGAGTAGATAGAGAGAATAGTCTGAATGCTCTAGCTATAATGGCTTTGTCACTTTTTTTTTTGGTATAAATCTCAGACAATTATATAATAATTTATTGTTTAGCGGTGCATTTTTTAAAAAATTTTAATAAATCCTTTCAGTAACAACTTGTTAAAAAAAATTAAAAGCACATTTCTGGTGAAATAAAAGTACTGGCTTTTCATTTTCCAAATTTGATGAGGGATGTCTAATTTACACAAACTAGATGTCAGAATTTTCCATTTACAAGGGTGACTTCATGGTATTAGTGGCTATACGAAAACCAGAAAATTTGTGTTTTTTGCTTAAAAAGCATCATCATATTCTATACAAAATAATTTCTATTAAGAAAATGATGACTGAAGTTGACGATTTACTGCCTGTGGCTTTAGGTAGTAAAATGAAGAGAAAATGTATGTATTTCTCTGTGAAGCATGACTTTTTATTTAGATTAAACAATGTTTTTTGTCTTTTGGAAATACATTTGGTCATCTTCTGTTGCAAGCTTTGTTTTGCACCTAGGAAAGTGAAGCAATAGTTGTTAACAATTTGGTTCCATTAGCAGGAACAAGAACTTTCAAACAGTCAAGCTATACTAGTTGGATTTTTACTAGTATCATCAGATATTTTAAATAAGAAATCAGTCAAGTTAATTCTAAGAATAGTTTGATCTTTTTCATCTAATTCAAAAAAATTAAAAATGAAATTTGGGCGAATTAATCTTTCAAAGATAACATCTGACAATATTGTGAATAATACTGAAAATTTAGCTAAAATTCTCAATATTTAAGAAAAATTACTTACCATTGAATAAACAAATTTGTTAGAGAAGAGGGTTCACATTGAAGCAAATAAACTGTTCTTAAGAATTAAGAAATCAATTGAATGGAAATGCACTTGGGGTTGTGATATTAATATAAATTATTATTCCACCCATACAAATGATACTAATCAAACCAGAAACTATAATTGTTAAAATTTATATATTGTGTTATATATGTGTGTATAATCTTATACATTTATCTATATATAGTTAAATAATGATATTTTAGACTTTAAGACAAATAAAAATGGAGAGAAATTGTCATCAGCAGATTTGAATTAAAAGAAATACTACAGATAATTCTGTAGCCAGAAGAAAAGTCATCACAGATTAAAATAAGGAAGATGTGGTTAAAATTGAAGACCAAAAGAAAAGTCAAATAAAATATGTAGCTAGATTTAAATAAACAATAGCTGGCTAAAAATAATATTAATGATGATTTTGGTTTTAAAATTATGTATATATATATTACAAGTCAACATTAGCATAAATGTAATTGGTAGTTCAAAGGTATTTGGTAGCAATCGAAGGTATTCAAAGGTCTTTATATTGTCTGGGAAATCCTAAAAGTACAATTTTATTCAACTTTAATAAATTTGTATAACATTTTGTAACATCTCATGTTTTCACTTTCATAATAAAGGTAAAATACTGTGTCACTAAGCAGGTAATAAAATAGCACAAATAACCATAATAATACTTAATCCAAAAGAAAGAAAAGGGAATCAAAAGTAAGGTTGCATATCTGGAACAAACAGAAAATCAGTAGCAAGTCTGTAGTTAAGCCCTAATAGATCAGTGATTACATTAAATGTGAACAGATTAAATAACCCAAGTGCAAGACAAAGATTGTGTGGCTGCATACAAAAACAAAACCACTATATGCTGCTTGTAAAAGAAAATTTTTAAATACTAAGGAAACACGAAGGTTGAAAACAGACAGATATATACTAGCCAACATTAACCAAAACATCACTAGTTTAGCTGTCGTAATATCAGGTAATGGAAATTTTAAAGCAAACAATATTACTAGAGACAGAGAAACAATTTTGTAGTGACAAAATGACCAATCCACCAAGAATATTTAACTATTCTAAATTTACAGAACCAAAAAGAGAGAGAGACAAATACACAAATACACAAATTGAAGAAAGAGTTTTTGACAGTCATCTCTCAGTAAATGTAAATATAGGGAAAAAATAAAACAATGCTTTACATATAGATCTACTATATTTTTCCATTTTAGAACTTGCTTTAGCTTTAAATTTAGCATTAATTTATACTTCATTCACTAAAATTTATTAAAATAAGTACAATGAGCCAGCCTATAGGTATAGTCCTTTTCCTTAAGAAACTCACAAAATAAAGAGAGAATGTAATATAAATGGATTTCTACATTACAGAATAACAGAGTTTACAGTTACAATGGAAGTATAGGAAAGGAACTGTAGGATTCAGAAGATGTACCTAGCTTTATCTTGAAATGAAAAGAATAATTTTGAAAGATGACTGAACAGAGCCCTGAAAGAGTGGTAAAGCCATTTGAGAGCAGGAATTGTGTCTCATTCATTTTGAATTATCAGCATTTAGCACATCTGAGAACAGTTTTTCACCTGTAAAATGGAATGAAGACTATTCCAGGGAGATTACACATTGTTATGATAGACCTGAGGAGCTTCAGGGACCCACTGGTTCTGCACATGTTTCATGGGGCTTGTAAAGACATAAGGCTGGGAAGGTAAGTTAGAAACCAGATAGTGAAGATTCGAATTCAGAAGATCATGACCTCTGTAAGGTTTGGAGTTCTTCCCGAAAGTAACAAAAGGCAACAAAACATTCAGGTAACTCTCTTTGAAAGAAATACTTTATAGTTCAAGCGTGAAAAAAAAGATTGAACGATGGGCCACTTATCCATCAAGTATTGATCCAAGTAGAACATGTGGAAATTTTGAGTATTGATTTTTAAAGCTTAGGAAGGTGTTTAATAAGTATGTCTCAAATTTTCTTTGATTTGGAAATGCCAATATTTTCCTTTTTTGTAATAATTTAAATGATATGAAGTATTTCTAGGTATCACATGTAAGCCAAGTTTAGGGTTTTTTGTTTGTTTATTTGGTGTGTGTGTGAGGAAGATTGGCCCTGAGCTAACATCTGTTGCCAATCCTCCTCTTTTTGCTTGAGGAATATTGACAGTGAGCTAACATCTGTGCCAATCTTTATCTTATGTGGGATACTGCCACAGTATGGCTTGGCTAGCAGTGCTAGGTCTGTGCCCGGGATCCAAACCTGCAAACCCCGGGCTGCCAAAGAGGAGTATGTGAACTTAACCACTACGCCACTGGGCTGGGCCCCCAAATATTTTGACGGAAATAGTTTTTTGGTTGTAGCTGTTTGAAAAACAAATACATTAATCATGGTCTGATTCAGAGCTTATATACACTAGCCCCAAAGTTAAATGTGGATTAAAAAAAGAAAAAGACACAGATATCAAATACTATCAAAGGTTATCCTAAAATGACATTTTAGAAGAGCTCTATACTTCAATTTTACTTTGACCAGGCTTTATGGTAAATAAGGTGGCTTTTAGTTAAATGACTAATTCTTGTCCAAACAAGTGAATTAGATCTGTTTTAACAGATACAATTGCAACTTTCACTAAAAAATAAGAATCCACCTGGGCAGAGTGACATAAAAATTATGGATCCCATAAACAGGAAAGCATGCCAAACTCTCAGCCAATACAGAGGAGAAAAGCTTCAAGTCGTTTATTACCATGAATGTCTTTTGAATAAAAATTTTAAAAGAAATATTTTAAACTATTCTATATTAGAGGAATACACCCAAAACCACTACCTGGATTATAACTGACAAAGTCACAACGTAGTGAAAAATTTTGACAGTATTCATTTATGTAGTGTACTGGAAATTTTACAAAAATTTGCAAAGGTCTACAAAGTTGTTAGCATCAAGCGTATCTATACGTGTGATGAGATTCAGGATACACTATGCCAAAATATGGCACCTTGGTACATCCACTTTAAGTTGAAAGAGTTTGAGCAAATGAGAGAGGCAGAAATGTCACTCTGACCTCCTCCCCACCTTACCATCTCCCCTGAAACAGTTCATAAAACCCTCATATGAGAGATGCCCTCCATACACTCAGACGAAAGGAGCATCCTTATCTCCAAAAACAAAGGGACACCAAGAAGAACCCAAACAAATAAGCCTTGTAAATTTCCCCCAAGTCACTGCACTTACCTCATACTCCTTAGCCTATCATATTTTTACACGACTGCCCACTCTTCATCAAACCTAGCATGAAAATGCATGGGTCTAACTGTTTTTTTGGGTCTCCATTTCTTTATGAAGATTCCTGTGCCATGTAAAACTTACATTAAATAGGGGCTGGCCCTGTGGCCAAGTGGTTAATTTCCCGCGCCCTGCTTCCAACAGCCCAGGGTTTCACTGGTTCAGATCTTGGGCGCGGACATGGCTTCACTCATCAAGCCATGCTGAGGCAGTATCCCACATGCCACAACTAAAAGGACCCACAACTAAACATACACGACTGTGTACTGGGGGGCTTTAGGGAGAAAAAGGAAAAACAAAATCTTTAAAAAAATGTATATTAAATAAATTTGTATGCCTTTCTCCTATTAATTTGTCTTTGTCAGTTTAGTTTTAGACCCAGGCAGAGACCACAAGAGAGTTGAGGAAAAATGTTACTTCCCCTACACATAGAAGAAATAGGTATAATGAGGAAGAAGAGAAGAGGTACCAAAAAAGAATATCAAAATTAACCAAATGGTTTTGAAAGTAATATTATATTTGATTCTGTTCATAAATTATGACTGCATTCCATAAATGTACTTCTTATGATGGGATATTTAATTACCTGATAAACTGTAATGGCCACTTTGCATCAATAATCAAATCAATAATCTGCAATTTTTTAATTCCCTAAATATGCATTTCCAGGATACGCTATAACAGCTCCAAGATGTTTTGGTCTATTGGACCATTGACCTGAAATTTACAAAGTCGTTAAATATGTATTTACATGATAGGCTGGAAAAGATATTGCACCAAATCAATGATCTGTTTCTTCAAAAGGCTTGAGAGAATATTTACATGAAAGATGATGATTTTTCTTCTTTTTTAAACAGCTTTCAGTATGTATTTCCTTTAGAGTAGAATGGTTATGTCCTAGTTTGTCAGCAATGTGTGAAGCCAAGATTGACGCCATAAGTTTTAATGGGCCTGGTGGAGATATTATCATACTAGTAAGAAAATATTTCCGTGTTTAAATAAACACAAATGCATATTTATTTTATCTGACAAGTTATAAAACTCGTATTTGGGCCCTTCATTTTTGTCCCATAGCATATTTCTCTATAGTATACTACTCCTTCACTCACTAAACATACCCAGCTAGTCAATCTTCACAAAACTGTTTAAACGTTTATATACACCCCTGCTCATGTCCATCAAATTATGTCTGACTCAGAAATCCTTCGAGGACGTTATTTGTATCTTTATTTATCTCCTATTTATCATGACTTGTAATACAAATATTTCCTTGTCTGTCACCATTAGACTGTTTTTTAATCCAATGACTGTTTACGCATCTGCCAGGCATGGTCTTCCTACACTAAATGCTAAATAAATATTTTGTTACATTAAAATACTTTCAATAAACTAATCATTGATGGACTTTGCAGTATTTTGTCCCCATAATATCAATTTAATTTTCTTGTATTAAATTATTCAAAATACCATATCCCTCTGATACTTTGTGATGGAAAATATATAACTACAGTACTTAAAATTTTTATTGCAGGTACTAATAGGTTTGGAGAGGTGAACTACACCGGCTTTACTTTCTTTTCTTTTTAAATAAGAATGTTAAATTAGTTTTGCTGGATAAAAGACCTGAACTATTCCTCACTTTGATTGGCACTTTGGTGATTCCATTCTTCCTACACTCTAAGAAGCTTTAGAAAAGGTCCAAAGGGTAAAAATATTACATAACACAGTGTATTTTGTGGACTGAATTTTTTTGTTTCAATCACAATTCACCAGAAAGTCTTTTTTTGTTTTTTTGGTTTTTGGTTGAAGATTTTTTAAATATACGTCAGCAGTTTGTCTTTACTGCTTTATTAGCTAGATCCATAGTGAGACACGAAATAAAGAAAAGCAAGGCAAAAAAACTTTCTTAAAATTTTTCATTGAAACTTTTTATTTGTCTTTGAAAATATGTAATCATTATACTGTATATGTAGGAGATTTAATTTATACTATTTCACACTGAAATTTTGTTCCTCTTATTATTATTCAATACCAGCTAATGGAATTATTTTGATAGTCACACAATTAATGCAGAAAATGATTCAGGCCAATTGAAGATTTTTATGTTTTTTTCTGGGTTATAGCAGTTTAACATCTGTCACAATTAGGAAGGCTTAGGAATCAAATGCATAAGCCAGTTTTTAATAGTGCTTTAAAAATAAAAGTGACTTTTAGAATATATAAATAAGTTTAATTAGGCCTCTGAATTTCTAGAGACAGAACTGCTGATCTTTTGAACCCTCTGTTGATAAGCATCTCAAAGCAGGTCACAATTTGCCACATAATTATTTGGCAATATTCTAGTACGTGCATTTTGGAAAAGTGTATTATTGACTTTTATTTCTCCTCCTCTAGGTGGTAATAGAACTTGTAACGTTTGAGAAATATGTTACATTTCTGTCAGTCAGGACCTTCCTGTCTTCTATTTTATTTAAACTCAGCTAAGGAAAGTCAGTATGGCCATTCTGTTTCCAACTGCAAAAATATTTCTACTGGGCATCACAGTTACGCAGTTTCTTTTTCCATTCTTACTGGATAGTTCCATCTCCATTTTTCAATTTCTTTCTTTCCTGTTCTAGTAGTCATCCAGAAAACTAGTAATGGAAATAAAAGAAGGTAGCTTGATCCAAATTATAATCTTAAAAACTAAAATTGCATTTCCATCAATTCTCTTTTCTAGTGAATTTTACGGAAGGTAGATTCAGTCTGCGGCAGGTTGACTCTCAGATCTGCCCAGTATCAGTGGCTTGTCTCCCATACATAAGCAGTTCACAAAGCCTTGAGTGGATTCAGCATAAAAGTGGACTGTTACCTCAAGCCAGAAAAGGATTTTTTTAAAGTGCTTTGCTATCTGCTGATAAAGGAATTCTAAGACTTTAAATCTTGCATTATTTATGTACTACGCAGCCCGTGAAAAAAATGATCTGCCATAGTATTAAGGATGAGATAATAAATTCTTTAACTTTAAGGTAACAAAATAAAAAGGCGGTGACCTTTAGCTGATAATCTCTTGCAAGAAAGGTCAATAACTGCCAGGGAAAAAGAAAGGCAATTTTAAGTCTATTACTGAATAAAAAAATCTAGCTTTGAAAAGGTTTTGTTTTATTTTGTCAAACAGAAAATAGGTCTGAAGTTATAGTATTAATAAACTATTTAGTGGCACATATTCCAGTGATCAGATATAAGAATTAACATAAACCATGATATTGGATATTAAAAAATAATTAGAAGTAAAAAAAGTTAACAAATTACAAGGTAGAAAGGAAAGAAGCTTAAAGATCACTAAAACCATCTGATTTTTCAGAAAAGAAAAAATATTCAGAACAGACCAAAATCATGTAACAGTTTAGGAATTTATGAACCTGTATTAAGAGGTAAACATACTCAAGTTACATTAGATTTCTTCCACAACAATAGAAACTTTCTGTTTCTAAAACAGTTGGTATGAACCTCACAATAAATATAAGATCCAAAATTGTTTTTAAGTTTTAAACATTTAAAGCCACTTTGAAGTTTTTGATGATTTAAAGGAATATGTTCTTAATTAAAAAAATATTTTTTTATATGGTCATCTGAATGGCAAGCTGTACCACATGAGCTCCTCTGTGACCTAGAAAAAAGAGACAAATTTAACCATCAGGGGCCGTAAGAGTAAAAGACATTTTTTCTAGAAGAAGAATCAACCTTTTCCAGTCAGACTCATACATCTTCCTTTGTAATTGACATTAAGGTCATGTCTATTCACAATCAAGCCAGTTGTTTTGCCTTGTAATTTCAATCAAAATGACACAAGCAGTCTGCTGGTAATAAACAAAAAAAAAGAATATATTTAGTTACTTATTTAAGCTTTAAGCTCTATCTACTGCACATAAAGTTATAAGACAATCCTACAAATTAAACATATTATCAACAACAGCATTTACAATAAAGCAATATGCAAATTCTTGAAAGACATGTAGGAATTCAAAAAGACTTTTTGAGTAGAGATGAGCAGTAAATTCAGCACCGACTATCATGGTAGCAGCCATTCAAAGGAAAAATACTTGAATTAATATATTTCTCACTGTTTGGTGTAAAAAAGCAATACGTGTCTGTTCTAGCATTGAATTTATATGCGAACTTATTGAATGAGTCCATATTTTAGAATTAATGAGGAACACAATATGTGATATTTTTAACATGTTTTGAAAGGATAGAAATGTTTTCACAATGGTAAGTTGCATACCTATTTGAAACTCTGCCCCATAACATATTGGGGTGTCTACAAGTTGTCAGCATTGACACAAGTATCAATGTTTAATTAGAAACAAAAAAGAGAGCACAGTAAAGTCAATGACTACTGAAATTATTTATTTGCCAGGAATGTAAATAAACATACACCAGTGAAGAAGTTCACAAAGTAATTCTTTGAGGGAAAAAAATCAAGGGTTTTTACATGATCGAAAGAAGAAATTTGTTGGGTTTTGCTAAGTTGGGAAGGTGCATCTTGCACCTTGGGTTGAGATGAACGAACACACAAGTCTGCTCCTCTTTGAGTAAGTATTATTGTTTATTGATCAGCAAAGAGTCTTCCGTTAGGATGGATGGGACTCTCCTTACATTTGAGTTTCTCAAAGTACTTAGTGCTGTTGTTTAGAACCAACATTATAATGTCTCCTAAGTGTTGCTGCAAAAGGAAGTTCTTTTACGCTGAGAGCCAAAAAGCAGGTCTCCAAAGACTGGAATAGCCTGAAGGCGGAGTCAGAGACTAGCCAAGACTGAACCAAGTTCAGGCTGGGAAACGACAAACCAGAGTCCAAAGGGCAGTCCAATATCACAACAACAAATTACCATAGAGCCAAAGGAGAGAAGAAAGAAAGATGACATTTTGCTCTTCCAGAAGAAGTTGGTTGGGCAGGGGTCAACTGCAGTGAGGTTATTAGAGGGCCTGGGCTCTACATAACGGCTTCCACTGATCAAAAAGTCCTTTTATTGGTTCTTGGTAAATTCTTAGGACATAAGCATTGAATTTTAAATCAGTTAAGAACAAATCAGAAAAGAGCTGAGATATATGATCAAAGTATACGTGTACATACATTTTTCCTTCCAATAGTTTTCCCACCTCTAAATTTTATGTGAAGATTCAAAATATGTTTACTAACTTAAATAAAATGTCTTTATTTCATCTGGAATGCATTTTTAAGTGTGAAATGTGGCAGAGGTCTAATTGGATTTTATGTGGGATAGTCTACTGAGATTTAACCTATTAAATGCAGTGTTTATTACTATCAATAAAATCTCACATGTAATGTAATATATTTCTGCATTTTCTTTCCTACAGTTTTCTTGCCCTTTGTCAATACTACGTTGCTCCAAATACAGTGCATTACTACAGCAGCTTTAAAATATATTTAGTAAGACATACCACTTACCCTCATTGTTCTTTACCTACCTATTCTTCCAGATAAAGTTTAGTAGCAGTTAACTGAATTCCAAAATATGAAAAATGTGTTGATCTCCTAATTAAAATTGCATTAAATTTATAGATTAACTTTGGGAAAATTGATATTTTTATTGTACATTATTCTCACCCAAGAAAATAATTTGCTCTCCATATTCAAATATTGTTTCCTGTCCTTTGGTAAAATATTTTTAGTTTTCTTTTTGTAGATTATGTTTTCCTCTTTAATGCATTATTAATTATCATTTATTCACACTTTTAATTAAAATATGTTCTTTTCCAAATCCAATTCCTTGGGGTTATTACTGGTGTAAAAGAAATATATTGGATTTTTAAATATTAATTGTGAATTAATCAATACTACAATATTGTCCTATTATTTTTATATGAAAGGTTTTGGACATTTCTATTTAAAAAAATCATACTTAAAATTTACATCTCTATACTGTGTATATATAAGTGAGATTGTAATTTTTTGATGCTATCTCTTTTCTAGCTTCACAAAATTAAGAGATCTCTATCATTTCTTTTGTTAAATATAACATAAATAGTATTTGAAGGTCTACGAATCCATTAAATACAACGTAGAATTCACTTGTGAAACTGTCAGGTGCCCAAACCTGTTTTAAGGTTGATCTTTAATTATCTTCCATTCTTTAAGGTCATTTCAAGTTTTTTACGTCTTCTTGAGTTTATTCTAATAATTTAAATTTAGCCGAAAACCATCCACTTTCTCTAGGCTTTCAAATTTGTGTCTAAAGAGTTAAACATAGGGGCCGGCCATGGCTCAGTGGTTAAGTTCTCGTACTCCACTTGGATGGCCAGGGGTTTCATGGTTCAGATCCTGGGTGCGGACATGGAGCCACTCATCAAGCCATGCTGAGGTAGCGTCCCACATAGCACAACCCAGAGGCACTCACAACTAAAATATACAACTATGTACTGGGGGCTTTGGGGAGAAGAAGAAGAAAAAAAGAAGATTGGTAACAGAGGTTAGCTCAGGTGCCAATCTTTAAAAAAAAGAAAAGTTAAATATAGTATTTCCACTGTAGTTTAGGATATGGCTTACTTTTGCACACCTAATCTATATTGTTTCTCTCCCCTTTCTTTTTCCTTGAGATCATGTGGGGTTGATCTAATTTCCTTATCTCGTCAAAAGAAAAAAACTACATTCAAACTTTGTAGTTTGTTCTTTCCTGCTTTATTAATTTCAGCTATATGCTTATTAATTTTTTCTTCCTTTTCTCTTTGATTTATTTTTTAAAATATTTTAAGTGGATAAATTTATTTTTAGTCATACTACTTACTAATGAAAGCACTTTCATGATATATTTTCCTATGAGTACAGATTTTGCTCTGATCCAGAATTATGGTATGACATACGTCACTTTTTATTGCTTTCAAAAGAATTATAATATTTTTTATTTCTGTTTTGACCCAAATGATATGTGATGAAATGCTTCTTAATTTCCAATGACTCAAAAATTATATTTCATTGTATTTGACTAAAACCCAGAAAATAAAGCCTATAAAATGGTTAAGTTTTTTACTTGATAAAGATGTATTTTTGTCCAAATGCATGATTTTCACTTTGTCAGCTTTTCATTGAAGCATCGTACATGTATATAAAAGTGCACAAATCATTAATATGTTGCACAAGGAATTGACACAAAGTGAGCACACCTATGTGAAATGCATTACCAGCAAACCAGCAGTCTCCTTCATTCCGCTCCAAATCTCTACCCTAAACACCAAAGGCAACTTTGCTTCTACATCATAATTTAGTTTTGCCTGATTTTGACGTTATATGAAAAGGATACAGTATATCTTCTTAATGATGTTTCCCTCAATATTATATTTATAAGATTACTCCATGCTGTTTTAGGTTATAATAGCTTGTTCATTATCATGGCTGAAATATATGAGGTTTTATTGCCTGAATATATCACAATATATTATCCTTTTTTTTTTTTTTAAAGATTTTATTTTTTTCCTTTTTCTCCCCAAAGCCCCCCGGTACATAGCTGTATATTCTTTGTTGTGGGTCCTTCTAGTTGTGGCATGTGGGATGCTGCCTCAGCGTGGTTTGATGAGCAGTGCCATGTCCACGCCCAGGATTTGAACCAACGAAACACTGGGCCGCCTGCAGCGGAGCATGCAAACTTAACCACTCGGCCACGGGGCCAGCTCCTATCCTTTGTTTTTTTAAAGATTGGCCCTGAGCTAACATCTGTTGCCAATCTTCTTTTTTTTCTTTTTCTCCCCAAAACCCCCCAGTAGTACACAGTTGTATATTCTAGTTGTAGGTCCTTCTAGTTCTGCTATGTGGGATGCCACCTCAGCATGGCCTAAAGAGTGGTGCTAGGTCCGCGCCCAGGATCCAAACGGGCAAAACCCTGGGCCACTGAAGTGGAGTGTGTGAACTTAACCACTTGGCCACGGGGCCCGCTCCATATTATTTGCTAACATAAATGGACATTTGAGTTGTTTCTAGTTTAGAATGATTACAAAAAATGGTTTTCTACTGATCTTATACGTGTATTTTGGTATACATGTGCATTCATCCTTTTGAATTAATACTTAGGAGTGCAATTAATAGGTGTCGAATGTACAACTATAGTTGATTATCTCAAACAGCTTTGCAAAATAATTAATTCCTCTCCCATTAGCAATGTATAGGAGTTCCTCTTACTCCATATCCTCAACAATACTTGGCATTGTCAGTCTTAAGTTTTAGCCATTCTAATAGTATATAGTAGTATAAAAATTTGCATTTGATTTGCATTTTCCTGATTATCAATGAGGTTGAAAACGCTTTCACATGTTTATTAGCCATACGGATATTTTTATCGTAAAGGACAAGTTTGAGTTTCTTGCCTATTTTTTACTAAATTGTCACTCTACTCACCGATGTGTATATCCCTGGCAGGGACTTTGTTAGATACATCAACTACCGAAAGCTTCTCCTGTTTGCTGACTAGTTTCTTTATTTTCTTCTTTTCAATAGCTCTTTAATTAACTATTTTTATTTTGAGATAGTTGTATAGTCACATGCAACGTAAGAAATAATAGAGAGACATCCTATGTACCCTGTACTCAGTTTCTCCCAAAAGCAACATTTTGTTAAACTACAGAATAATAATACAACCAGGACATTGGATTGATATAGTCAAGATATAGAACATTTCCATTACCACATGGATCCCTAATGTTGTCCTTATATAGCCTCACCCACTTTCCCCCTGCCTCAGGGCCCTCCTTAACTATTGGCAACCACTAATCCTTTCTCCATTTCTATAATTTTGTCATTTCAATAACATTATATAAATGAGATCATACAGTATATAACTTTTTACGTTTGGCTTTTTTCATACAGTATAATTCTTTGGCTATTCAGCTAGGTTGCTGTGTGTACCAACAGTTCATTTCTTTTTATTGCTTCCATGGTAGGGTTGTACCAGAGTTTCTTCTTGTTTTTAACTCACCCATTGAAACATACCTAGGTTGTTTCCAGTTTTAGGCTATTAAAAGTAAAGCTTCTATAAATACCCCTGTACAGTTTTGCTCGTTTTTTTGGGAATAATATTCATTTCTCTGAGATAGATACACAGGAGTGGATTTACTGAGTTTTGTGTGGTTGCGTGTTTAATCTTTTAAAGAAACTCCAAAATTGTTTTCCAGAGTGGCTGTACCATTTTACATGCCTGCAACAATGCATGAATGGTCTAGTTTATCCTCATCCTTGCTAGCATTGCATGTTCTGCCAATATTCTTCATTTTAGTCTTTCTGATGGGTACATAGTGATATCTAACTGTAGTTTTAATTTGCATTTCCCTAACGGCTAATGATGTAGAGCTTGTTTTAATGTGTTTATTCGCCCTTTGTATACCAACTTTGGTGAAATATATCTTTGTGTCTTTTACTCATTTTATATGGATTTCGTTTTTTACTGTTGAGTTTTGAGAGTTCGTTATATATTCAAGATACTAGTCCTAGTCAAGATATGTGGTTTGTCAATATTCTCTCCCATTCTGAAACTTACCTTTGCATCTTGGTAACTGGGTCTTTTGCAGAGCAAACTTTTCCAATTTTGATGAGGTGCAATTTATTAATATTTCCACTTATGGATCATGCTTTTAATGCCAAGTCCAGGAACTCTTTGCCTAGTCCTAAATCTCAAAGATATTTCTCCTTTCTTTTCCCTAAAAGTTTTGTAGTTTTATGTTATATTAAGTTTTGTATTAAGTATTATGTTTAAGTTTAAGATCCTTTTGTGTAAAGTATGAAAGCCAAATTGAGGATCATTTTTTTGCCTATGGAAGTCCAATTGCTTCAGCACCATTTGTCGAAAAGACAATCTTTCCTCCATTGAATTGCTATTGTATCTTTGTCAAATATCAATTGGGCAGACTTGTGTGGGTCTGTTTCTGGGTTCTCTATTTGCTTTGTTGATTTATGTATCTATTTGTCTACCAATACCACAGAGCCAAGGTGTCAGCAGGATTGGCTTCTTCCAGAGGCTCCAGGGGAGAACGTTTTTCTTGCCTTTTCAAACTTCTGGTGACTGTTGACATTCCTTGGCTTGTGGTCACATTACTCCAATCTCTGCCCTCATTGTCACACTGCTTTCTCTCCTTCTGTCTTCCCTCTGCCTCTCTCTTGTAAAGACATTTGTGCTTACATTTAGAGACCACTTGAATAATCCAGGAGCATTTCTTGTCTCAAGTTCATTAAATTAATTACATCTAAAGTCCCTCTTGCCACATATGGTAACATTCACAGTTCCCAGGGATTAGGATCTGGATATCTTTGGGGGTCATTATTCTGTCTACCACCAGGGAGCATGATTTGTATACCATATGGTTAACTCATTTTGAGTGTACAATTCAATGATTTTTTGTAAATTCAAAGTTGGGCAACCATAAGCACAATCTAGTTAGAACATTTCCTTTAGCCTCAAAAGAAGCTTTACACCAATTTGCATTTACTCTTTTCCCACCCCCAGTCCCACACAATCACTAGTCTACTTTCTGTCACTATAGATTTGGATATTACATAGATGGCCATTTCATGTAAATGGAATCATATAATATTTGTTATTTTGTGTCTGGCTTTTTTCACTTAGCATAATATTTTGAAATTCTTTCATGTTGTATTATGTATCAATACTCTATCTTTTTTATTGATGAATTATATTACATCATATGAGATATTACATTTTATCCATCCCTTTCACCATTGATGGACATTTGGATAGTTTTCACTTTTTGACCATTATTTAAAATGCTCCTATGGACACTTGCATACAAATCTATGTATGGACATATATTCTCATTTCTCTTCGGCAGAAACTTAGGAAAGGTATTGCTGAGTCATACAGTAATATATGTTTAACATTTTAAAAAACTTTCAAGCTATTTTCCATTTTGGCTGCAACAGTTTACATTCCAATGAGCAATGTACAAGGGTTCCAGTTTCCCCATCTCCTTGACAAGACTTGTTATTGCTTGTCTTTTTTATTATAGCCACTTTATAGGGTGTGCTTTTAATATTCATTTCCTTAATGGCTAATTATTTTAAGCAACTTTTCATGTGCTTATTATTTTATATACTCTTTTTGAAATGGCCATTCAAATAATTTGCCCAGTGTCTGGGCCTACAGAGCTGGTCCAGTACTGGGACAGGCCCAGAGCCTGGTTTCAAGGGAGCCAGCCTGGAGGCTGGGGCCACAGTGGCCTGCTTGGTACTAGGGCAAGTCTGGAGTCCAGGCCTGCATGGAGATTGGGTCTGTGGGGGTCAGCCTAGCACTAGGTTGGATCAGGGGACTGGGGCTGCAGTAGTTGACCTGGCACTGGGCCTGACCACGAGACTGAGTTCGCAGCTACTTACCTGGAACCTGGGTTTGTAGGAGCTGGTCAGGAGCCTAGGTCCACAAAAGCCACCTCGGGCCACAGGAGCTGGCCAGAGCTGGGACATTTTGGGAGCCTGGGTTTGCAAGAGCCTCCAGGAAGCCACCTAGGGCCACAGGAACTAAAGCGGTGCTGGAGGAGGTGAAGTTGGGCCCTCACATCACTATCCTTCTCCCATGGGGAGGATGTCTCTCCACTCTGGGCTGTCCCAGCTTAGGGGAGGAGCGATGGAGGTAGTGTGAATCTATCTTTCCTACCCTCCTCAATGCATCTTTTCTTATTTTTGTGCTTCACCCAAGGGCTGTAAGCCCTTACCTGGAATCCTGGGCTCTTGTCAAGGTATTTTCTTGTGCAGATAGTTTTTCAAATTGATGCTACTAGGAGGGAACCAGTACTAGAAATTCCTATACCACCATTTTGCTGACATCATTCCCCTGCTAAAATTTTCTAAACAAAAAAAACTTCATTTCACATTCAGTGACAGCTGTTTAAAAAATTGTAAATCATTAGGCAACATTATGGCACCACCATGCTGAAGACATCTGCATGTGTCCAGGTGCCAATGACATTCAAGTTCTTGTCAAACTCATCTATAAGTTCCCCTCATAGTGACTAAAGTCGAAAATTTTCCTTGTGTCACTGATTTCCCTATATCTAACTCTAGGATACTAAATATCATCTTTGAAAAGATATAGGCCAAGAGATTTCAAAATGTTATGTAATCTCTCCTTGAAATCACATTTTGTTTCCCTAAATGGAGCACATTATATATTAAATCTCATGAGCCTTAAGAGCTCTCATAGTTTTTTATACTCAAAGAAAATTTTATTGTTATTTCTAACTCTTATTACATGTTTATAAATTAATTTGTATGATTAAATCAAACCATGGGATTTGTGGTTATATAATCAAGATAACTTTCATTTTATTCTGTAGATCACATTACGGAACACTCACATAGGGCTATAGGCTTTATAAACATAATCAGCTGATTGCATTCTGACAATAGGCCTATGAGATATATAATGCAATTGCCATTTTACAGTTGAGGACACTACTCAAGATTATACAAATAAAGAGTTGTCTTAATTACCAATATTATTCTGTATTTCCTTTGGAAAAATGTAAAAATAAAACAAATTCCCACATCTTGTTAAATATATAACGCATAAAATTATATATAAACAGTCATTAATCATCCCTTTAAGAATTTATATTACTGCATTCCCAAAAATACATGAATTTAACACAATCTCTTGACATAGAGAGTATAATTCAAGGACAATATTCTAGAGAAATTTTTAAATTTTTAACCAGTTAGATCATTTCAAGATAAAGTTGTATGTTGTATAATATATAATAATCTAATATTTCAAATTGAATAATAATTATGCTTATTATACTTTTTCAAAATAACAAATTAATTACTAGTAAGGTATATGAACTGAATGGTATCCCCCCCAAATTCATATGTTGAAGGCTTGTCTCCAAATGTGTGTTTGGAGATAGAGACTTTAAGGAGATAATTAAGGTTAAATGAGGTCATAAGGGTAAAGTCCTAATCCAATAGAACTAGTGTCCTATAAGAAGAGAAAGAGACACCAGAGATCTCTCTCTGTCTCTGCACACGCACACAGTGGAAAGGCCATGTGAGGACACCGCAAGAAGGTGCCATCTGCAAGTTAGGAAGAGAGTTCTCACCAGAAATCAAACATACTGACACCTTGATCTTGGGTTTCAGCGTCTAGAACCATGAGAAACAAATTTCTGTTGTTTAAGCCATCCAGATTGTGGTATCTTGTGATGGCAGACTGAGAAGACTAATACCGAAGACCTGGATTTTATCTGTAGTTTCAACGTATGTAGTGTGTACCTAGTTACTTGAGAAATGTTAGGCAAGATTATATTGAAGTAACCTATGATGCCCAAATCTCAGTGGCATATAACCACAATGGTTTATTTCTTGACCACTTTTCACAAGCACTGTGCCTTGGCTGCAGCTTTGCTCCACATTGCCTTTATTTCAGAATCCAGGCTGACACAGCAAATCCTATCAAAGACATTGCCCACCTTGTGGCAAATGGATAAAAAGGAATGGTGAAGCATCAGCTGGCTCTTAAAACTTCCACTTAGAAATTACACATTTTACCTCTGCATACATGTTTTTTGGCCAATGCGAACCACATGACCACTCCTTACATCAAAGGGACAGGATAATCCTCCCACTGGGAAAGGGGCAAATATATAACCTGCCACCATAGAATGAGTCACATAAACCATCTAATATAGCAAAATTATAACACTAGTTAAAATTAAATGAACTCTTCTCTAAATGCCCATACATAGGAGATGGTGGAAGAAATTATGATGCCTCCACAAAATGGAGTATTATGTAGCTGTAAAAGAATGAAGATTATGTCTAAAAACTGACATGAAACTATTTCAGGTATATATTGTGAAACCAAAACAAAGGGCATATTATGAAAGCAAAATGCAAAAGTGTATCTATTGTATATTTTAGTGTAAGAAAAAACGAATATAAAAAAATTAATACATCCACTCATTTGTGCAAAAGAAACATAAGCATAAACCAGAAACTGATGAGATTGATTATCTAAAGATGTAGGTGGGAATAGTTTGGAAAGAACTGGGGAAATGGGAATGTGGTAGTAGGGATGAGGGGAGGGTGAAACTTCTCTGATTTTAACCTTTTTGCATCACTCTGATTTTTAGAACCATGGAAATTGTTCACGTACCCCCAAAATAAATAAATAATTTAAATCAGCCAGGAAGTGGGGGAAACCTAAAATGGAATACAAGCAGTAATATATAAATTTGACTGTATAACAAATGAGAACATCAGCAAGATTATGTAGGTAGGAATAAAAGAACTAATTTCGGAAAACAACATTTCCACTTTATACTGTAAGGCTAAATACAAAGGAACTGTGTGCAAATACTGTGCTCTAGTTAGCATTTTTCCCTCACAGGGATATGGATTAGCAATTCTGAAACTACTTTATAAGTATAATAGGATTCAGCAAATGAGTAAATACATTTTGGACAATGAGAGGTAAGTTTCTACCTGTGGGAAAAAGGAGTTACACACATTGAAAAGGAGAAGGCTAGAATAAATTCTGTAGCATTAAATCAGAATCAGAGGTATCAGTATGAACTCATGGTTTTATATATATATATAAGTACAGATCATAGACATAAAAATAAATATAAAGGTGTGTTTATGCATAGATATATTTCCTAGTTCTGTCCACTGAGAGGGCATTCAAGCAATAAGCACAACTAGCACCCAGATTTTGGCTTCTAAATACCATTTACTAATGAAAGGAAACAGGGATGCTTGGAGAAATGGCTGATTCGAGTGCTGGGATGGGGAAAAATCCAAAGTGAGCCTGGAATGTCTTATGGTTCCAGAAAGTAAAAAGTGCTCAGAAAGGACATGTTGGGACAACCTGAAGAACCTTGCAATGTCCATAAATGGAACAATTTGGTCAGCAATATAGATATGGTTTTTAATTGTATTCTATATATTTATTATATACATTCTATATATGTATATCTATTCTTATCTAAATAATTGATTAAATAAGCAAATGTGAGAGAAGGGATAGCTCTTCTTTACAGTAGGATTCCAATTAATAAATGTGTAAGGAATGATGGAAATAGAAAGTCACCATTGTGCCAATACCACAGTAATAATTACTGAAGGCAAGTATCATTGAAAGATGTTAAAGGTAGTGGGAAAAATTATGTGAAATGGTATCTTTGCATAGTCTCAGAATATCCCCACTTATGGTACTTATAATTGCAAAGATGGAAATAGCAACTTTCCAGTGGAAAAAACCTGGTAGACACCACCTGAAACAAGAAGTCAGCATCACTGGTAGTAAGTCATGTTCATATCATATATGCCTCATACGATGACCTGAGAGGGGCACAGTATCACTTCTGTGGTATTTTTGGCAAAAGTACGTAATCTAATCCTGAGAAAACATCAGACAGACTCAAACTGAAAAACAAATTACAAAATAGCTGGCCAATAGTGTCAGGTTATGCAAAACAAACAAAACAAAACACTGAAGAACTGAGACAGACTGTAAGAGACTAATGAGTCATGACAGATGTAAGGTGGGATCCTATAGTGGAGCCCCTTCACTTACTTGATATCTGCTCCCATGGAGTTAAGCATGGGTGAAGAAGAGCTCTGACTGCAATGAGAAGGTCTCATTCCAAATTCAAGGCCAGGAGTCTTGTGTACTTCTAATGCTGCACAGTAACCATGCCATATGTCTTCATTTTTTCACTCCCTCACACTCTCTAATGAATATTTCACCTTATCATCTTCTCATCTTCTAAAAACCCCTACCTCATCTTTATTCTCAATTTATGCTCTTGTTTTCTATTTCACCAGGAAAATCAAAGCAAGTGGAAACTCCCAACACTACACCCTGGTACCTGCTATCATCTGGTCCCCTATAGTTGCTTCCTTTCTGCTACTAGAGTTGAACTGGTCATGGTCCTATTTAACGCCAAACAGTCAACCCAGCTCTAAAGTTCATTTCTCCTCACCTACTCCTGTATATCATTACAACTTTCCCCATTTCATTCCTGTATCATCAAATTTTCTCTCTCTGCTGCATCGTTCCTATGAGAACTTACCTTGCTAATTGGCCTATCTCAAAAAATTATTTTGACACAACCACTCCTCCATTTCCCTGGTCCCCCTTTTGGTAAAATCCCTTGAAAGAGTTGTCAATATTTTTCCTCTCTAGTTCTTCTCTGCTCTCTGTCTATTGAATCCACTGCGATAATGATTTTGCCCCATCACTCCACCAAACTTGTTCTTGTTGAATCAGCAATGACCTCTACAGTGCTAAATCCAATAATCGGTTAATGGCTATCATAATACTGGACCTGTTAGCAGCCCAGTGATCTGCCTTCCTCCTTAAGAAGCTTTTTTGTTATTTTTGTTCAATTGGCTTCCTGGAACCACAAAATTATGGGGTTTTTTCTATCTCACTGAGGTTGAAATCGGGAGTGCTCCGTAATCAGTCCTTGGACCACTTATTTTATCTATTTATGTCACTTCTTCGGTGATCTCATTCAGCTGCATGACTTTTAAGTATCTCCTATATGCTAATGACTTGCAAATACACATCTCTGGCCTGGATCTCTCCCTCTAATTTCAGTTCAGTATATCTCTATCTACTCAACATTTTGGATATCAAATAGATATCCGAAAGCTAACATGTCCATTATGTTATCCCTCCAAACACACTTTATCTGTTGTCTTCCTGATTCCCGTTAATGACAGCTTCATTTTCCCAGTTAGACAGGCCAAAAAACTTGAAGTCATCTTTGAATCTTCTCTTTTTCTCACACTGCAAATCCAATCCATCAGTAAACGATGTTTAGTATTACCAGGTCTCACCACCTACACTGCTCCATCCTGGTACAAATAACCTGGACCTACATTATGCCAAGAGCCTCCTGATTTTCCTGATTCTACCTTTTCATACCTACCGTCTATTTCTACAGTGCAGAAAATGTTCTTTTTAAATCCATACCACTTTTATTTGAAACTTCCAGTATTTTTGCATTTCATTCAGAAAAAAAAAAAGCCAAAATTCTCAAATTGCAAAAAAACCTTACATATCTTGACCTTGTTATCTCTTTGGCTTCATCTGCTACTGGCCTCCTCTTTGATGTCAATGGCTTCCTTGCTGTTCCTTGGGTGCACTGAGCACAGGTCTTAGGATTGACTTCTCATTATGTTTGAAAAGCCTTTCCTTCATGTATCTTCATGACTCACTTCCTCACCTTCTTCAAGTACTTATCAGAGATATGACTAGCCTATTTAAATTTGCAGCTTTTCCAACACAGCACGTTTTGTTCCTTAGCCTAATATATATGCTCTAACATACACGCTCTAACATAATATACAACTTATTATTTGTTATGTTCTTTGAAACCCCCTCCCCTACCCACAATAGAATATAAGATTTATGAGGATTGTTTATATATTCCCTGTTGTATCTCTACCACGTAGAATGGTACATAGTAGGTGCTCAATAAATATTTAATCACTGAATGAATGAAAAGCCTCAGCTTCATCATAAATAACATAGAGATAATTTATGTCTCAGCTTTCTTTCGGGTTAAAACAAGTGCTCTTTTGTAGGTACAAAATGTCTTACAAATGAGTGATAGTAACATATTCCTCAATAACTATTCATGTAATCCTCTGAAGTAATTTATTGTCTTTTCATTAGACCAAAAATATCTCATGGATAGACTTTAGCAAAAGACTAAAATTAATAACTTATTCTTCAAAGATTTTTCCAAGCACTGCTTACCTTCGAAGGTTGAAAATCATATTTTTAGTGAGCTTACATGGAATAAAAAAGTTATCCCCAAGAGGGAAGCATGACCAATAGGAATTCCATTCCAAAGAAGGTCCCACTCTCAGGTTCTAGGGTTTAGGATGTGGGCATGTCCTTTGGGGAGCCACAATTCAACCCAACCAGTAATGATAAAATTAGACATTCTTTTTTTAAAAAAATTTTTTATTGAGTTAATGATAGGTTACAATCTTGTGAAATTTCAGTTGTATATTATTGTCTGTCAGTCATGTTGTAGGTGCAACCTATCACCCTTTGTGCCCACCCCCCATGCCCCCTTTCTGCTGGTAGCCACTAATCTGTTCTCTTTGTCCACAGGTTTAAATTTCTCATATGAGTGGAGTCATACAGAGATTGTCCTTTTCTATCTGGCTTATTTCACTTAACATAACTCCCTCAAGATCCATCTATGTTGTTGCAAATGGGATGATTTTGTTCTTTTTTACTGCTGAGTAGTATTCCATTGTATATATATACCACATCTTCTTTATCCAATCATCTGTTGATGGGCACTTAGGTTGCTTCCATGTCTTGGTGATTGTAAATAATGCTGCAATAAACATTGGGGTTCATAGGACTTTTGGAATTGCTGACTTCAAGCTCTCTGGATAGATACCCAGTAGTGGAATAGCTGGATCATATAGTAGTTCTATTTTTAATTTTTGGAGGGATCTCCATACTGTTTTCCACAGTGGCTGCATCAGTTTGCATTCCCACCAGCAGTGTATGAGGGTTCCTTTTGCTCCACAACCTCTCCAACATTTGTTACTATTTGTTTTAGTTCTTTTTGTCATTCTAATGGGTGTAAGGTGATATCTTAGTGTAGTATCCATAATATATAAAGAACTCACACAACTCAACAACAAAAAATTAAACAACCTGATCAAAAAATGGACAGGAGACATGAACAGACATTTCTCCAAAGATATACAGATGGCCAATAGGCACATGAAAAGATGCTCATCATCGCTGATCATCAGGGAAATGCAAATCAAAACTAGACATTCTTTTCTCAAAATTATTTTATTGTTTTGCATCTTCTCCCTCTCCTTATTTCTCCTTTCATGTATATGTCAAGACCAAATAGATCTACTCAATATGATATTTCTTACCTTCAAAATTACTTTAGGATAGATGAATATCCTAAGCCATGTAGTTTTCTTGTGAGGAAAAAAAATAAAGCTTTTAAGCCTTGAAGATGTACATTTTTTGATAGTGTTGAAAATGCACTTTAGTATTGCTAGTAATAGCTTCAATTAGTTTCTTAAAGTCTGTAAAGACTTCTCAAAATACAGCAAATGCACTTAGGCTAAAGGCATGTCTAAATATATAAAAGAGCCAATTGAAGGCTCTAGGCAAACATCAATTTAGTATGTGAAGATGAGCATTTGGCAAAAAAGGTTGTGACAATGGATGTACTGAAGAAGATAAAAGAGTAGTCACTGAGTAGCACAGTTTTAATGAACTGACCCAGAGTATAAAAAGATAATTAGAGTCATAATTACAGAACAGTAATTCATACCTGAAATTATATGTGAATACCCTACAGTAAAACGCTGGAGTTATTGGTTGAATCGATGCAATACTTCAAATGTAATCTAATGTTCACTGTTTTTGTGAGCAAGACAAGGACTAAAACACCTTATCTCCCTTCAAAGGCAGACCTGGCTGTAAGAAATGCCCTGGGTGAAAGCACATTTTTAAAAACAAAGAAGTTTATCTCCCAGATATTAGCATCTGAGCCAAGAGTGGAAATTGTCCTGTTTCAACACATTGCTCACGTGGGCTTTTCCCCACCTTCCCCACCTTCATATCTACCCTGTGTTGTTTATTTCTCCCCAAAACTTTACCCTTTCTATTCTTGATGGTGAGCTGATGGTGATCATCCAACAATGAGCTTGCCTTCTCTCTATGATATGTTTTATGTGTTTCAACTGTCCAGTTCTCTTTCTACTGCTCTAGAAAATCTTCAAACTCTGTTAGTGAACACAGTCATCACTAACAGGGCAGCTGGTTAGGATTTGCTCAGGGAGGCAGGAAGCAGAAAGGAGGGAAGAATGGTATTTCAGTCAGAAGAAAACTGAGCTAATAAAGGTAGGGACAAGAAATATGATTCAGTGGTTGGGGCAGGACCTAAAAAGATGGGTGGTTTGAGATTTTAGTTTTAGCGACAATTTCGGGGTATTCCATTGGGTCTTAAGCTGATCTGGCTTATAAAGGTGAAAGGGATGAAGTTGGCTTTGGTTTCTTTAAAACAAGTACCACATTCTCTTTGTACTAGAGTCTTCAGAGTCTATCTCAGAGAGGACAAATACTATCCCCAAGAAGAAACAAAGCATGAAATTCTTCATTTCAGATATTGCTCATGTGGAGCCAGCATCCCCACAGCAGTATATTTGAGCGGACATTGACACACTCTCTGAAAGAAGCAATGAGATACATATGCCTGATGATCTCAGTTCTTCTCTGAACAACTTTGTGTGAGGCAGTGACCAGGCTGACTGCTTAGACTGTGCAGATGTTTCCGCTAGGTAATCAGGAAGAGGAAAGAATTTTATCTCGTAGTAAAGCATATTTTGGCGTACAAGGAGAATAACACAACAGTATGCTTTAGGGACTATTTTTTAAGAGCCATGAACTTTTGAGCAGACCCAGTTGTTCTAAATTTAGATTTTAATAGTAAAGTGAAAAGCTGGTTAAAAATACAAACTTTGGAGTCGGAAACCTGGGTTTGAATCCAGTCTCCACTGCTTACTAGGTGAGTGATCTCAAGTGCATTGCTTGACCTCCAGAGGCCTCACCTTAGACCATCTGTAAAATGAGCATAACAGTATCTCCTCCTGGAATAAATGGAATAATGGATGTAAAACATCAAAAAGAGTCCCTAATTCACAGCAGACACTCAATCAATAATAGCTCTTTTTGTTTATTTTATGCTATAAAGACAAGTGCTAAGATCTTTTTTAAGTTCCAAATGAAAGAGAACAGAAGAATAAAAGACCCCCATTTAGAATTGCAAAGCTTCTTAGAATTTTTTTGCTGAAGACTAGGTTTACTTTCCCAGGAGTCTGGGTATCCATGTGAGACCAGCAGTGGACTAGACCTCAGAAACACCATGTCAGGATGGATTCAACTCCATGACACATATCACATCAGTGCTGGCTCCCTCAGGGCAGACACCCACTTCAGGGATATTCATGAGGCCTCTGGAATCTTTTCTGTCACCAAGTTGAGCTAGACACACAAGCACGGAACACCCCATGGGGAAAAAAGTAAAACTTTGCTTTTTGACAAGAAAAGAGGAATGATGTTAAATCTTTGCTAGTTTCACTTAAATTAAGACAGCCCTCACAGCCCCCAGTTCTCTAAGCTATAAAACCTTCAACCCTCTGCCAGGAATGCTTATAAATTGTGACTCATCTTGCAGCACCCATTAGCAATCTTCAGTGCTAAATTGGTACTTTCAACATGATAAGTGCCTTTCCAGCCTGTGAAAGTGAGCCCACTTTCCCTTCCACTTAGAAGTGAGGGAATTTTTTTGTTCAGTTTTACTATTCTGCCTGAGCTACTGGAGAGTCCTCAGCAAAGACTCTCCCAATAACTGCCGCTTAGCAGTGTACGATGAAACAAAGCCTTAGCACTTTCTTCATTCCCTCCGTCAATGAAAACTGCAATTATTTCAAGTCATATTTCAACTTCATCCAAAGAATGTAAAGGCTTGACAGACTTCAATTTATTATACATATTGCATCTGATCTTCAAACTCAGAAACCATGCTATTGGGGACTGAAAATTTCCTGATGCTGATTCACACAGTAAAATAGAGTTACCTCTTCGAAAGTGTAGAAACTTGCTGTTAGTACTTCTGGGTTAATATCAGAACCCTTCCATAAATAAAATTACAACATATTTTCTGTTATTTTTTTAAATGACCCTATACTATCATTGAGAATGTTGTTTTGATAATTTTCCTAAAAATTTAATAGGTAAGAAGGAAAGATAGTACAAGTAAAGTGGCAACTAAGATTTTAAGGGACACTTCTTTTTTTATCATCAATATTGGAATAAGAGAGAAAGAAAATGATGAACAAGAAGTTCAGTAAAAATAGATTCATCTGAAAGTTGGATGCTTTCAGGAATGTGGCTGACAGAGACAGAAACTCATTTGTATGCCTAAGAGTGTCATTAAACTTCTGGAGGAAAAGAGTATACAGTTTATGAAAACAAAAATAAAAAATAAGTAATTTGTGGGAGAAAAATCTGAACAGATAGAAGATATACTTCATAATCAAAATTGGCAAAGAAAGATGAAAGCCTAGTATATACAGAGTCATTGGTAAATAAAAGAGAAATAAGACTGACTAAAAATGAGACACTAATGACAGGAGGAAGAAAATTAATGACAAAGGACTAATGCATCAATGAGAAATGAAATTACTATTGAAGGTGAAAAAATGTCCATAAATAAATGTACTGGTATTATTTCCAGAACATTTTCATTTTTAATCTCAGGCACAAAATACAGTTATAGAAGAGTGATGGAGAGCCAGGCCTGATGGCCTAGTGGTTAAAGTTACTTGCTGTCACCACTTTGGTGACCTGGGTTCATTTCCCAGTCACAGAACCACACCACCTGTCTGTCAGTTGCCATGCTGTGGCAGTGGCTCACATAGAAAAACTAGAAGGATTCACAACTAAGATATACAGCTATACACTGGGGCTTTGGGAAGGAAAAAAAAAAAAAAGAGGAAGATTGGCAACAGATGTTAGCTCAGGGCGAATCTTTCCCTGCCAAGAAAAAAAAGTCATGTAAGTAACTTAAGAATTGTTTTATGTGTAAAATCAAACTATAGTTCTATTTGAAATAGGGAGATGGAGGGAAAAGACCACCAAAAATCCCTTAATGAAAAAGCAACTTGGCGTTACTTGTTGAGTGTAATATCAGAATCAGATAGTGTAGAATGTTCTTTGTTTTTTTTAAAGATTGGCACTTGGGCTAACAACTGTTGCCAATCCTTTTTTTTTCTGCTTTATCTCCCCAAACCCCACCTGTACATAGTTGTATATCTCAGTTGCAGGTCCTTCTAGGTGTGGGATGTGGGACGCCGCCTCAATGTGGCCTGATGAGCGGTGCCATGTCTGCGCCCAGGATCCGAACCCTGGGCCGCTGCAGCAGTGGGCGCTAACTTAACCACTCAGCCATGGAGCCAGCCCCTAGAATGTTCTCAATAACACTTTACCCACTCAGTAATATACTTTTCTTCAACACTCAAGATTCAAGATTAATAAGTATAAAGAAATTTTCCTTGCTGAAATTACTATATAACTATCAGTGGTGTGTTTATTGAACACACATTACTTACTTTAGCTCCTTCATCTGTTTAGTCTATTCCTTAAAACAACCGCACATTTATCTTTATCTATAAACAGGATAGACAGACACACAGAGGTTAAGAAACTTGCTAGGGGCACATAGCTTGCAAAGGCTGGAAATCAAATCTATATCTGTGTGACTTGAGATTGCTCAGTACTTAAACATGTCTGGCTGGAGAGAGTTCATATGTGTAATTGGGAGAGTTATTTACATGACAGACACCACATGATTACCTCCATATCTTTCTATTTATTACCTAGTTAACACACATATTTATCACCTTAGCTTCATTCTGGAGAAGGACAGGGTCAAAAAAAGGTCAAAATAGATAATAGCAAAGTAAATAATAAAAACATTGAAAAAAAACTCTGCGGATAAGCTATAGATTCCTAAAAACATTTTTTATTCCTTTGTCTACTTCTATAATAGAATAGAAGAAAATGCAGAAGATATCATTCATAAGTGCTCATTGAATAAATCATTGTGGTCATTCTTGTTAAATTTCCACAGCATGCCATATGCAGAACTAATAAAATTGATCCCCAGAGTTTGCAAACATAAATGATAAGACTCAGAGAGAGACAAGAAGATTGGAGAATAGTGAAAAACTGATAAAATAAACATGCATGATACATTAATAATAGTAGGTAGTATTCATATAAGATTAACGATCACAGTACCATACATCTGTCACACTTAATGAACCATTATTGATACATTATTATTAACTAAAGTCCATACTTGACTCAGATTTCCTTAGTTTTTACCTAGCGCTCTTTGTCAGTTCCAACATCCTACCCAGGATAACACACTATATTTAGTTGTCACATCTCCCTAGGTTTCTCTTGGTTTGGGCAGTTTCTCAGATTTACCTTCTTTTTCATGAACTTGACACTTTTGAGGAGCACTGGTCAGGCATATTTTGTTTTATGTCCTTCTATTGGAACTTGTCTAATGGTTTTTCATGATTAGATCAAGATTATGAGTTGTTGAGAGAACGATCACAGAGGTAGAGTTCCCTTTTCATTACATCATATCAAAGGTACATATTATCAAAATGACTTATCACTGTTCATATTAACCTTGATCACCTGGCTGAGATAGTGTTTTCTGGTTTGTTTCTGAAGAATGTCGCTATGTACAGCCAATACTTAATTAGTGGGGGGTTATATTCTACCTCCTTGAGGGGTCAGAGTAGCTACTTAAATTATTTGGAATTCTTCTGCACGGGAGATTTGTCTATTTGCCACCATTTATTTATTTATTCAATCATTTACTTATGTCATTTGTAGACTCAAGGTATTTACTTTCTATTCTTGGTTATAATTCAATACTACTTAATTTTGTTCAAATTGCTCCAGCTCTGGGGATGCGGAACTCTTTAAGTTGGCTCCTTTGTTCTTTACCTGGATGTAAAGGCTATTAAAGAACCGGGGTCCTCCTAGGACAACTGACCCTAGGAGTTTCTTATTCTCATACTAGTCCACACTCAGCCTCTCACAATTCAGCCTAAGTACAATTTTAGTGTTCCTACCAGTTTATTCCTTTAGCAACTTCTCTCGGTAAGCACCTCTTGTCTCTGACTCTCTGGATGATCCTGTCTCTCCAGATTTCAGGATAGCAGTTTGCCCTGCAACGTCTCTGATACGTCCGTGAAAAGTAATCGATTTTCAGTTGGCTTGACCTTTTTTTGTTGTAAGGACAGGAGTATGGCCTCCGAGCTCTTTACATGTAAAGCTGAAACAGGAAATATTCAGTCACCTTTCACCTACTGTTATTAGCCCATTTTTACAGATGGTGAAGTTGAAGCCCAGAGAGCTCACATAACTTGCCCAAGTTTATGCTCTGGGAATTCCTGAGTCATGGACTGAACTCAGTCCAATTCAGGTTGTCATGATCTTAGCCACTATGGTGTACTCTATCCTTATCATATAACATAACACTATTAAACATAACACCATTAAAGATGTGTATAAAGTTATATTGGAGCAATAAAACAGAATGATTAACTTTAAAAACTAATGCTATAAAGGAAAGCCTCATGAAAGAGGTGACAAGTGAGTTGATAGAAAATGGAGTTTACCAGGCAGTGGAGGAAGAGGACTTCTAGAGAAAGGAACAAGAGATGCAAAGGCATAGAAACATTAAAAAGAATGACATCTGTTCAGATTCAGTTGTTGTAGTAGAGAAGCATATATGTTCAGGACACTGATAAATCTGGAGACAGGCCCTGTGCTTTGTGAAGGGCCGTCCTAAGGACTGTGCAGGAAATTTATGATTGATAAAGAATGAATAGGGGTTGGCCCCATGGCATAGTGGTTCAGTGTGGCACACTCTGCTTTGGCAGCCCAGGTTCACAGGTTTGGATCCCGGATGCGGACCTACACCATCATCAGCCATGCTGTGGTGGTGACCCACATACAAAATAGAGGAAGATGCTCAGAGATGTTAGCTCAGGGCTAATCTTCCTCAAGCCAAACAAGAGGAAGATTGGCAATGGATGTTAGCTCAGAGCTAATCTTCTTCACCAAAAATTCCCCCAGAAAACAAAAAAGAATGAATAGAGTCTTTTAAAGTGAGGAAGGGTACATCAGAAAGACAGCCCACAGTCGGTGAGAGATGGGTAGCAAGAATTTAAGAGACTTAAACTGAGGGAAGAATAAAACATAAAGGATATGTGTTTATATACAAGAGAGTTTATATGTAATGTTTGATTCCTAATAGACAAAATGAAAATAGCAAAACACAATCTCTTGAGAAGCTGACTCAAGCTCTCCAAGCTCTCTCTCTTGCTACTTAAGGTTCTCATCAGTATACAGCACTTATGGTAGATGGCTTTCATGAGAGTTTTTCTCTATGTTTTAACTACTGACATTACAGAGATTTGAAATTTGAGCTCACCATAAAGCTACCATTCAGTGCTTACATAATTACTATGATTATTATTTATATAAAATAATATCCTGTTACTTAAACTACACTTGTAATTTTTTTTAAATTACTAAAATTGATTTAAAAATAAGTACCATAATCTCAAACTGTTTGTATAGAAAATGATTGAGCATTGTCATAATTTCAGGAAAAGGAATTTAAACAAACAGAACGCAATGTACTTATAAGGCACTTTCTTTCATCCAAGCACACTAATTTTGAATGTGGCTTAGGATAATCAGCATGATATATGTAAAGTGGAATCTATTCTTACCTTTTTCTCTAAATTCTCTAAGTTTTGGCACTGTTTATGCACCCGTCAGCAATGTTCTTCCAGACTACATTTCTGTAGAACAATTTATGGCAAATGGAATTTTGTGTTCACTTTATCAGCAGACTACTAGATTGAATACTCATTTTTTCCAATGATTTGCATACTTGTTGCTATTAGAATTGTAGAGTGTACTTCCATATTCATGCTGATCTCAAATAAAAATTGAAACCCAAAGGGAAGACAATGACAATTGCTGGCCATCTCTGACTTGTAGCTTTTTTCTCCTGCCATTTAAGAGGAAGCCTAATACCTAAAAATAATAAAGAAAACCTAATACTTAAATAATTAAATAGGAAATATTGGTGTTCCACCTTCGGTGTTCAAAATCTAGACCAGAATAAGGGATGCTGGCTAACTCATTTACTCTCAGTAGTCTCCAATTTGAAATGGGATGCAATTCCATACAATAATTTCATCAGGTTTCATTAAGTAATTCTCTAAAATCGTAACAGGAGGAGTTGGGAGAAAGAATTATTCTGGGCTGGAAGTAGACTGCCCGCTCTTTATTCTATAGGACTACAACTATAGGACTACAAGTGAGGGACTCTGACTCCAAGTTTTCAGATACAATGAAAATAAGGAAGGGTGAAAAACCAAATCTAGGTAAGAAACCAAAATCAGTAACCCATAAAGGGGAGCCAAAATGAATAACCAAATCAAAATAGGGAAAAGGGGTGGGAAGAAATAGGTATAAAACACGGGAGCATGGGAACGATAAGGCTGGGGGATAAAAAAAGAAAAAAGTTATCTATTAAGTGACTATCTTTAAAAAAAACTGAGCATCAAATTCAAAATATGAAAAGTTAAGAAAAATTAGTCCATTCTCTGTGTGTCTCTGTCTTTGTCTCTTTTTCCACCGCAGTTCCTGTGTTGGTATATGTGGGAAAATGCTCATTTGCAGAAAAGGGAAGCCATATGGCTCAGCCAAAGCTCAGAGAAAAGCAAGATTTCAGGCTCCATCGCACTAGCAAGACCAGATACACAATCATCATTAAACAAATAATAATAATAATAACAGTTCCACTAGCAATGTAAAATTTAATTAGTTGATGTTTTTGTAAATAGCAAGTTAATTTTAGTGAAACAACAACAAAACATCATGAAGCAGAAAAAATTGCAAATGATCACAGACAATGTTTGTGATGTATGAATAGTTTTAAATGGGAAAATTCTCAGTGTTATTACATTATCAAGTGTGAAATGTTTGCTTGACTGTTGAAGGTTAAAGTTTCCTCAATCGCTATAATATAAAACTACAATGTAACATATAATATATTTGTTGAATAAATAAATATTTTGTGTGTTAAATATTAATTAGATTACTAAAGTTGATTCCAGGCAATTCAATGAATTCAAGGAAAGTATCCAAATAAAGAAAGGAAATGGGTAGAGGAGAAGTAAAAAATTTAAAGAGATGTGAATATAATGGGTCAAGCAGCCTTTATCTGCTCTGAGGATTTTGCAAGAATAAACCTATTAAAAGAATAAATTTACTGCGAATCTCGCCCTACAGTTTCTGTAGTTATAATGAAACTCATTTAAATGAATATTTGATAAATGCATAAATGAATAAAGATAAAATGAATAAATGAATGGAAAGGGAACATAAATACTAAATGGTGGAAATTAAATGAATAATTCTCTTGAATAAATCAGCTTCACTCCAGTTTGCCAGCATTCTATAGAGAGTAATACCATCAAAATGGAAATTTTGAATGGAACACGGTAGCAAATTTATCTACACAAGAAGTATATAAATTTATGGCCATAATCAATACTCTAAATACACTTCGTTAAGTACTCTGTCCTTTAAGTGCCTCAACGCGTTATATTGAAATAATATTTTTTTCACTGAGTTAGACTTTCTAACATTTCTTTCAGTAATTTTGTAACATTGAGACTACTTACGTTCCTGGGAATAGGAGAAATCCTTCTCCATGTGTTTTCTTCTCAGAACATTAAACATATTAGCCTAATTACTCTCCTCTTAGTATCGTTCTTATTCATCTGGAACATTTCCAATTGTCCTTTCTATGGCTATTTTTGGATTAGATCAATACAAACCATATTGAATCCTAATCAAGCTGGGTTGTAGAATTTAGGATAGGGGAATGTTTTCTGTTTGTTTTCTGAGTAGCCAAGAATTTTTTTTTAATTCCTAAACTGATCTTTTAAAAGGGAACTGTGCATGAAAATCTCCCATTTTCCAACCATAGTGAAAGGTGACTAGAATTGTTGGAAAATAGGCTCATGAAGATTTTATAAACAATTAGCTTCATAGATTTAAGTTTCTGGAGGAAACTCATTCCTTGAAGAACAAAGTTCTCAGATCCTGCTCAGAGGAATCAGTAAGACTCACGTGCGATTAGAAGAGTGATTATTTAGAATTGTCAGGATTTTTTATATCCATGAAAAGTTTGAACAATTAAAAAGATAATTTTGTTTTAAAACTTTCAATCTTAGCACAATTAATTTGCTTAAAGTACCAACTCATTTCAAATAGTGCGAAGGTAAACATCAGGCTGATTCATTCCGAATTATTGCCAAGTCCAAATTAGTAGGTTCTAAACTCTTAAAGTTTTAATTCTAGTTTTTAAAAAAATAAGTCTTACAAAGTTCTAATTATTAATCCAGCAAATTGGAAGGTATGTACTTTTTGAAAATGTACCAAATTAGCTAGCAGGAAACTTTGTCCCTGTGCCAGATCTACAATTGGCTCACTACTCAATTTCAAACAGATTTTATAAGTTTTGCCTAAATGTTCCAAGTGCAGAATTATCTATATATTTTTCAAGGGTTTTCTTTATTTGCATTTTAAATTTGTACTTATTTTATTATTCTAATGTTATAATTAGTACAGACAACGGAATATGTAGCATTTATAAATTATAATGCATAATAATATTAATTCCCTGGAACACCTCCCAATTTTGTGACTAGAGTGTTTCCAATTCCCGTGCATTAGCATGTGTTTCTCTCCATCCCTTTGCCTTGGCTCCTGCATGTTTATCATTCTGCTGAGGTTTTAAAAAAAGTTTTACTATATATGTTTATGTCCCTAAAAGATAATTTATGTCTTCTTGCTTTTTAGTGCCATAAAAGTAACATACTAGATGTAATTTTTGAGATTTATTTCCACTCAAAATTATTTTTTGAACACAACACTATTTAGCTATAGTTTATTAAGTTTTATTTTGATATTTATTTCATTTTCTGAACACATCATACGTATCTATTCTTCTGAGAAGATATGTTTTGTTGGTTTTCCTCATTCTTCCATTTAGCGAATATTTATTGAACCAGGTGCCAATCACTGTTTCAATAGAAAAAAAAGCACACAAAAAAATTTCCCAGTCTTTATGGAGCTTATGTTGTAGTGAGGCTTAACATTCTTATACATTACACATACGGAACTATTTCTCGTACAATATCCAAATGTTCTAAATTACAAGATAATGAGAAATGTTAATTTATTAACCTTAAATACCTTTTTACATATGTTAAGCCAATTTTCACTCCAATCAATAGCATGTAAGAGCTGCTCGACATCCTCTCCAATAGTCGATATTGCCAGACTGTAAACATTTGTCAATCTAGTGGGTAAAAAATACTATTTCATCTCATTTTCTTTTTCTGATAATGGGTGAAGTTGAATTCCTTTTTATGGTTACTCACCGTTCACATTTTCTTTTTGGCAAAATGTATGTTCACGTCTTAACCCTCTTTTCTGATTATCTTCTACAGGTTGATTTGGAAGAGTCCTTTATTCTAGGCAGTAGCTCTTACTGAAAATATATTCTTATTTTCTTTATGAAATCTTTTAGTAAATAGAAGTTCTTAATTTTTAAGTAAACAAATTTGTCAAAATTTTATGATAAGTTTCTCTCTAAGTTGTTTAGGGAGTTCTTTCCAATTCCAGAGTTATAACAATATTCTCTTATTTTTTTTTAAGTATTTGGATGTATTGCCTTGATGTTCTTATTCTATCTGGAATAGATTTTTGTACATGAAGTGAGCATTCAATTTTATTTGTTTTCCCCATATCATCAACAAATTATCACAGCATCATTTAAAAAAAGATGTATGCTATCCACAGGAATATTGAATACCACCCTTGTCAAATATCAAGGCAATAATAAATTACATTTCTTGATTTTTCTATCATTTTCTTATTCAGATGAAAGTTAATCTAGATGTTTGGTAGAGCAATTCATCTCACCTTGCTCTTTCTCAAGAGCAGTTGGTCATTCTTGGCCATTTGCTTTCCCATATATATTTTAAACAGAAAAATACTTTGGGGAATTTCATTTGAATTACGTTGAATCTATAGATAGATTTTCGGAGACTTGATCATCACTATGATAGATTTGTCAACTTTTCCCTGTACTTTTATCAATTTTTCTGTATATATATTTTTAATTAACTTATTAGATACATATAAGTTTGAAATGGTTATATCTTCCTGAACTGTTATCAAAATGTAAGGATACTTTCTGTCCCTAATAATGCTTTTGTCCTTAATTAATTTGATGCATGGGTATTAGGTACTCAGTAAGTGCTATGAACTTGGGATGCAGCACAAGACGACATAGCACCACACATTTGGACCATTTTATGTATTTCTTCACAACTGATTCCTTTGTTTATCGAGTAGTGAAGGAGTTCAGAACACACCATCCCCAAATAGTCAAAATATACCTTGGCATATTGACTATTTCGAGTTAAAGGCACTTGAAAAATGGCAAATATAGGAAAAACACTCTGACCTTCTTCCCTTTTCTTAAAAGCAGAAAATGGAATTTCTATGTGCCAAAGAAAAGTAACATTCTTATCAAGGATGAGAAGTTGAAACGGAGAGAATTCTACACAAACAGACTTTGTTAAAATAGTTCCTCTCTTATCTATCTTTAGCCTCTCCACATAGTTTACTTACTTTTCCACAATTGCCTCTCTTTGTTCAACCTAACAGAGGCATACCTCAGAGATACTGCAGATTCGCTTCCAGACCCCTGCCATAGATCAAATATCACAATAAAGCAATTCACATAAATTTTTTGGTTTTCCAATACATATAAAAGTTATGTTTATATTATACTGTAGTCTAAAGTGTGCAATATGTTTTTTTATGTCTAAAAAAACAATGCGCACCCCTTAATTTAAAAATGCTAACCCTCATCTCATCCTTCAGGGAATCATAATCTTTTTGCTGCTGGAAGCTCTTGCCTCAATGTTGATGGTTTCTGACTGATCAGGGTGGAGGTTGCTGAAGGTTGAGGTGGCTGTGGCACCTTCTTAAAATAAGACAATAATGAAGTTTGATGCATCAATTGACTCTTCCTTTTATGAGAAAATTTTCTGTAGCAGGCAATGCCTTTCGATAGCATTTTACCCACAGTAAAACTTCCTTCAGTATTAAAGTCAATCCTCTCAAAACCTGCAACTGCTATATAAAATAACTTTATGAAGTGTTCCAAATCCTTTGCTGTCATTTCAACAATCTTCACAGCATCTTCACAAGGAGTAGATTATATGTCAACGATAGACATACTTTCTTTGCTCATCCATAAAAAGCAACTCCTCATTCATTAAAGTTTTATCATGAGATGGCAGCAATTCAGTCACATCTTCAGGCTCCACTTCTAATTCTAGTGCTCTTGCTGTTTCCACCACATCTGCAATGATTTTCTCTACTGAAGTCTTAAATCCTTCAAAGTCATCCATGAAGGTTGCAATCAACTTCTTCCAAACTCCTATTAATGTTGATATTTTGACCTCCTCCCATGAATCACAAATTTCTTAATTGTATCTAAAATGGTGAATCCTTTCCAGATTTTCAATTGACTTTGCACAGATCCATCAGAGGAATCACTAGCTATGGCAGCTATAGCCTTACAAAATATTTCTTAAACTATAAGACTTGAAAGTTGAAATTACTCCTTGATCCAGGGGCTGCAGAATGGGTGTGTTAGCAGGCATGAAAACAACATGTATCTTGTTTTACATCACCATCAGAGCGCTTAGGTGACCAGGTGCTTTGTCAATAAGCAGTAATATTTTGAAAGGAATCTTTTCTTCTGGGGGGTATGGCTCAACAATGGGCTTAAAATATTCAGTAAGCCATGTTGTAAACAGCTATGCTTCATCCCATATTGTTCCATTTATAGAGCACAAACAGAGCAGATTTAGCCTAATTCTTAGGTGCCCTAGGATTTTTGGAATGATTAAATTAGCATTGGCTTCAACTTCAAGTCACCAGCTGCATTAGCCCCTAGCAAGAGAGTCAGCCTGTCCTTTGAACCTTTGAAGCCAGGCATTGACTTCTCCTCTCTAGCTGTGAAAGTCCTAGATGGCATCTTCTTCCAATAGAAGGCTGTTTTGTCTACATTGAAAATCTGTTGTTTAGTGCAGCCATCTTCCTTAATTACCTTAGCTAGATCTTCTGGATAACTTCCTGCAGCTTCTATATCAATACTTGTTGTTCCATCTTGCACTTTTATGTTATGGAGATGGCTTCTTTCTTCAAACCTCATGAACCGACCTCTGCCAACTTCAGACTTTTCTTTTGCAGCTTCCTCACCTCTCTCAGACTTCATAGAATTGAATAGTGTAAGGGCCTTGCTCTGGATTAGCCTTTGGCTTAAGGGAACATTGTGGCTGGTTTCGTCTTCTATCCAGACCACTGAAACTTTCTCCATATCAGCAATAAGCCTATTTCACTTTCTTATTATTCCCGTGTTCACTGGAGTAGCACTTTTAATTTCCTTCAAGAACTTTTCTTTTGCATTCACAACTTGGCTAATTATTTAGTGTAAAAGCCTTAGCTTTTAGGCTATCTTGGCTTTTGACATGCCTTCCTCACTAAGTTTAATATTTTCTCACTTTTGATTTAAAGTGAGAGATGTATGAAACTCTTGCTTCCAATTAAACACTTAGAGGCCACTGTATGGTTATTATTTGGCCTAATTTCAATATTGTTGTGTCTCATGGAAGAGGAAGGCCTGAGTTAAGAGAGACAGATGGAAGAACGGCCACTTGGTGGAGTAGTCAGAACACACACAACATTTATCAATTAAGTTCACTGTCTCACATGGGTGTGATTTGTGGCACCCTAAAACAATTACAATAGTAACATCAAAGATCACTGATCGCAAAATGAAGTCAGCATTGTGGCAGAGTGACCTCTTCCCTTAGTCTTTCCTCCTAAGATACAATGAAAAGGGCATTCATAAACCAACAGAGGACACTCACACAATACAATAGAAATCTGAGAGATAAACACAGCCATATATCTGAAGGTGGGAGTTCTGGAACCCCCTTGGAAGACAGTGGAAGGAGGTAAAGAGATTTCCTTTCCCTCCCCCCAGTGGCAGTGATCTAGAATGTAGGACCTCACCAGTGGCCAACACGTAACACTGAGAGGAGAAGGGAAAAAAGGCAGCCTTCCATGGGAACACTTGTGCTTTTGGAGTTGCCACCCAGCCTGTGGGAATGCTCCACACCAAGGCAGCTAAGCAATTGTGCAGGCACACATACCAAGCTGAACAGCCCAAGCCAGCAGACAATGAGTGCACAGGATCACACAAGCAAAAGAAATCACCCCTTCCCCCACCGCATAGTGCACCAGCTCAGCTGGTTGGCCAGAACAGGGGATCTCTGCCAGAGCACCTGAGCATACATTTGTAAAGCAGCAGCAGACATGTGTAAAGCAGACAGCAGACTGTTGGCATAGCTTCCAATGGACAAGTGAATCTGCCAGGGGTTGCAGAGGGCTCAGAAAAACACAACTCCTGACCTCCCCTCCACAAGATGCCAGGTGGATTCTGCGACCAGATACTACCACTATGTAACAGCAAAAGTACATCCCATCAAATAGCTTGAAGAGGTGTATTAACACTCCAGACCAGAAGGAAAATGACAAGGACCCAGATATCAATCCTAAAGTCACAGAAATTTACAATCTAAATGACAAAGTATTTACAATAGCTATCATAAAGAAACTCAATGAGTTACAAGAAAACTCAGAAAGATAGTATAAAGATCTCAGGAATAAAATTAAGGAACAGAGGAAATTCTTCATGAAAGAGAATGAAACTATAAAAAAGTCAATCAGAAATGTTGGTGATGAAAAACACAATGAAGGAGATAAAGGAAAATCTGGAGTCCTTAAAAAATAGATCTGATTTATGGAGGACAAAATCAGTAATTTAAAGGACAGAAATATAGAAATGCTGCAGATGGAAGGGGAGAGAGAATGAAGACCAAAAAATAAAAAAGAAGAAATTCTCCACGAAATATCTAACTCAATTAGAAAATACAACATAAGGATTATAGATATTCTAGAGGGAAAAGAAAGGGAGAAAGGAGCAGAGAGTTTGTTCAAAGAAATAATAGCTGAAAACTTCCTACACCTGAGGAAGGAGCTGGAATTATACTTAAATGAAGCTAATAGAACTCCTAATTATATGAATATAAAAAGAGCTTCTCCAAGGGATATATTAGTAAAAATGGCAAAGGTCAATGACAAAGAAAAATATAAAGGGCAGCAAGGCAGAAGAAAATAACCTACCAAGGATCCCCTATCAGGCTTTCGGTAGATTTCTCAGCAGAAGCCTTACAGGCTAGGAGAGAGTGGAACGATATATTCAAACTTCTGAAAGACAAAACTTTTAGCCAAGGATACTCTATCCAGTGAGACTATCCTTCAGATATAATGGAGAAATAAAAACTTTCCCAGATAACAAATGTTGAGGAAGTTCATCACCACAAGACCTCTCCTACAAGAAATGATCAAGAAGCCCCTCATACTGGAAAACCAAGAAAGGATTTACAAAGCCTTGAGCAAAGAGATAAATAGGTGGACAAAATCAGAAAATTGCAGCTCTCTATCAGAACAAGTTAGCAAACACTTAATTAAAACATTAAAGATAAAGGGAAGGAAAGCAGGAAAAATAACTATAATTATTTCGTTTTAATCACAAACTCACAACACAAAACAGAATATGTTGTGACAACAATAACTTAGAAGGGGAAGAGGAAAGAGATGGAACTTGCTTAGACTAAGGCAATAAGAGACTATCTAGTAATGGACTATCTCATCTACAAGATCTTTTATACAAACTTCTCAGTAAGCACTAAAAAAAGGTCAAACAGAGATACAAATGATAAAGAGAAAACCATTATAGAGAAACACCAAACTGAACTGGCAGTCAGAAATGCACAGGATGAGAAACAAGGGAGATACCAAATAACCAGAAAATAAATGATGAAGTGGCAGCATTAAGTCGTCACATATCAATAATCAGTCTAAATGTAAATGGGTTGAATTCTCCAATCAAAAGAGACAGAGTGGCTGGATGGATTCAAAAATAAGACCCAACAATATGCTGCCTCCAGGAAACACATCAGCTCTAAAGACAAACACAGGCTCACGGTGAAGAGAGAAAGAAGATACTCCAATTTCATGGCAAACAAAAGAAAACAGCTATTGCCATACTTATGTCAGACAAAGTAGACTTCAAGATAAAAAAGGCAATGAGAGACAAAGATGGACAGTACATAATGATAAAAGGGACACTCCACCAAGAGGATATAACACTTATAAATATATATGTGCCTAACATAAGAGCACCAAAGTACATAAAGCAATTATTAACACAACTAAATGGAAAAATTAACAGCAACACAATAACAGTAGGGGACCTCAACACCTCACTTACATCAATGGGAGATCATCCAGACAGAAAGGCAACAAGGAAATAGTGGAATCGAATGAAAAACTAGACCAGATGGACTTAATAGATATGTATAGAACACTTCATCTAAAAACAGCAGAATGAACATTCTTCTCAAGTGCAAATGGAATGTTCTCAAAGATAGACTATATGTTGGGAAACAAGGCAGGCCTCAATAAATTTAAGAAGATTGAAATCATATCAAGCATCTTTTCTGACCATAATGCTATGAAACTAGAAATCAACCACAAGAAAAAAGCTGGGAAAGTGACAAATATGTGGAGACAAACAACATGCTACTGAACAACCAATGGACCATTGAAGAAATTAAAGGAGAAATAAAAGAATATCTGGAGACAAATTAAAATGAAAATATGCCATGCCAACTCAAATGGGATATAGCAAAAACGATCCTAAGAGGGAAATTCACAGCAATACAGGCCCACCTTAAGAGACAAGAAAAATCTCAAATAAGCAATCTTAAACTGCCCCTAACAGAACTAGAGAAAGAACAAACAAAACCCAAAGTCAGCAGAAGGAGGGAAATAATAAAAATTAGAGCAGAAATAAGTGAAATAGCAACCAAAAAAACAGTAGAAAGCATCAATGAAAATAAGAGCTGATTCTTTGAGAAGATAAACAAAATTGACAAACCCTTAGCCAGACTCACCAAGAAAAAAGAGAGAATGCTCAAATAAATAAAATTGGAAATGAAAGAGGAGAAATCACAATGGATACCACAGAAATATAAAGGATTATAAGAGAATATTATGAAAAACTATGTGCCGATAAGTTGGACAGCCTAGAAAAAATGGATAAATTCTTAGATTCATATAACCTTCCAGAACTGAATCAAGAAGAAATAGAGAATCTGAATAGACCAATCACAACTAAAGAGACTGAAACAGTAATCAAAAACCTCCTCAAAAAGAAAAGTCCAGGGCCAGATTGCTTCTCAGGAGAATTCTATCAAACATTCAAAGAAGATTTAGTACCTATCCTTCTCAAATAATTATAAAAAATTGAAGAAGATGGAACACTTTCTCACTGATTCTATGAGGCCAACATCACCCTGATCCCAAAGTGAGACAAGGACAACACAAAGAAGGAAAATTACAAGCCAATATTGCTGATGAACAAAGATGCAAAAATCCTCAACAAAATATTAGCAAACTGAATACAGCAATATATTAAAAGGATCATACACCATAATTAAGGGGGATTTATACCAGGGATGCAGGTATGGTTCAACATCTGCAAATCAATCAATGTGATTCACCACATTAACAAAATGAGGAATAAAAACCACGTAGTCATCTCAATAGATGCAGAGAAAGCATTTGACAAGATCCAACATAGATTTAAGATAAAAACTCTCAATAAAATGGTATATAAGGAAACTACTTCAACATAATAAAGGCCATATATGACAAAGCCACAGCCAACATCATACTCAATGGAGAAAAACCAAAAACCATCCCTCTGAGAACAGGAACAAGACAGGGATGCCCACTCTCACCACTCTTATTCAACATAGTGCTAGAGGTTTTGGCCAGAGCAATGAGGCAAGAGAAAGATAGAAAAGGTATCCGAATTGGCAAGGAAGAAGTGAAATTCTTCCTGTTTGCAGATGAGATGATTTTATATACAGAAAACCCTAAAGAATCCATTGGAAAACTATTAGAAATAATCGACAACTACAGCAAATTTGCAGGGTACAAAATCAACTTACAAAAATCAGTTGTATTTCTATACTCTAATAACAACCTAAGAAAAAGAGAACTCAAGAATACAATCCCATTTACAAATTCAACAAAAAGAATAAAATATCTAGGAACAAATTTAACCAAGAAGGTGAAAGAGCTATACAATGAAAACTATAAGACATTATTGAAAGAAACCAATGATGACATAAAGAAATGGAATGATATTCTATGCACATGATTGGAAGAATAAACATAGTTAAAATATCCATACTACCTAAAGAAATCTACAGATTCAACACAATCTCAATGAGAATCCCAATGACATTCTTCATGGAAATAGAACAAAGAATCCTAAAATTCACATAGGACAACAAAAGACTCAGAATAGCTAAAGCAATCCGAGAAAAAAAGAACAAACCTGGAGACATCACAATCCCTCACTTCTAGAAAGGCCTTTTCTGTCCTGGAAGTACCTAGGATGGGAGTGGTAGACAACTTCATTCTTCTTCTGGATATTGTTTTGACCAGATGTAAAATCTGGGACTATTGTAACTCTTATAGCTGTATCTGCCTTGAGATGAAAGGACATGAATGGGAGCAGAGAGAAGAGAATCATACAGGAAAGAAATAGGAATCATTGGATTTAAGCCAATTCCATCACTGAACTTTCACTCAGGGTGCCTAGAAATTTGAAATTTTAAAGTCCAATTTGAGTCATATTTTCTGTAGGGTGACTATTCATCACAATCTGTGCCGAATTGGGTTGGTCTGTACCTCTTGTCCCAGCAAGGTTACTAATAGCGCCCCTTCATTATCAAAATTGTCTTGGTTTGGGTGAAAAATTATGTATTCACCAGGGCCTGCTTCACAAGTGTTCAACTAGTGTAGTAGCACAGGGCCTTGCACTCTAAAGGGTACTCCTCTTGGGGTTTAATGATCAGAGGTTGCATCTTAACGTTCTTAATAATTTTGTCTTTGAATTTGTGGTTTTTAAGCGAAGCGCAGCGATACAATGGAAACCTGAACCAGGGACTTGGAGCTATGGCTCACCTGCATTCTCGCCTCTCACCTCCTCCCTGGGCTGTGTTCTTGGGCACCTGTTCCCACCGAGCAGCCGCTGCCACCTTCCACTCTTGGCAAGGAGTTGGGCACAGAGATAGGAAGGGTCAAAGTCTGGTGCGAGAAGTTTCACGGCATGGCCCCAAGCGTTTGTGAGAATCTGCATCCTGTGAGTTTCCCTGTGCCTGGGGCAGTGTGACATTAAATCGAAAATTAAAAAACCCATGACAAGTAAATAGAGAGAGCAAGGAAGAAAGGAGAAAACTTTGATGTAGCTGACTCTGGCAGTCATTCTAATATGCATCTAAGGTCATCCTATGTGACACGGCAGATTTTGCGTCCATCAATCTCACAATAACCGGACAAGAACCAGGCATATACAGCAGGGCCTCCATGATGTTCACCACTGGCGAGGTTACCATTCGCATAATACTTTGTAGCAACGGCACTTGAATGGCATCCCCTGGAGATACATAAGGCACAGTACTAAGATCTGCGTACAGAACAGTATCCTTACCAAGAAAAACAAGTTAGGCACAATAATTCTACATCTGAAAAACTTTCTTTGCTTTCATATTTGTTCTTTTCAAGATTCCTTTAAAGAGTGAATGATGCACATAGTTTTATTCAATTAACAAATTTCTTTTTGGCGATTAAGTTTTAAGTTGTAACTGGAATTTATCTTGGATTCTTTACAAGCTGGAACTATTATGACTTATTAAAAACATACATTACTAATACTGATGTACATTTGAATTATTATTTTTGTGACTATGGAAGATAAACCCTTTGACAAAGGTGACTTTCCACCATGATTATTTAACAACTGAGGAATCCAATGCCATTAGAGTCAGATTTTTGCCTCTATATTTTTATCCATCTTACTAAGTATATGCTTAGTACTTGTTTCATTTTATTTTCACTGAATCTCCTCTTGATTTCTAGTATTTTATACTTGAGGATACTTAAAATTCGACGTTTTTACTTATGCAGTAGTCCCTCCTTATATGCAGTTTTGCTTTCCACGGTTTCAGTTACCCATGGTCAACCTCGATCCACACATATTAAATGAAAAAATTCAGAAAAAAACAATTCATAGGTTTTAAATCATGCACTGTTCTCAGTAGCATGATGAAATTTCTCCCCATCCTAATCCTTCCCACTGGAAACATGAGTCATCCCAGAATATCCAAGTTGTATACGCTACCCACTCATTAGTCACTTAGTAGTCATCTTGGTTATCAGATCCGTCATTGTGGTTATCTGTCACATAACCCTTTTTTTTTCACCTAATAATGGCCCCAAAGCACAAGAGTAGTGACGCTGACAATTCTGATATGCCAAAGAGAAGCTGTCAAGAGCTTCCTTTAAATGAAAAGGTAAAAGTTCTCGACTTAATAAGGAAAGAAAAAAAATCGTATGCTGAGGTTACTAAGATCTATGGTAACTTTTATTACAGTATATTATAATTGTTCTGTTTTGTTATTAGTGATTGTTGTCAATCTCTTACTGTGCCTAGTTCGTAAATTAAACTCTAACATAGGTATGTATGTATAAGAAGAAACATAGTATATACAGAGTTCGATGCTATCTACTGTTCCAGGCATCCATTGGGGGTCTTGGAACATATCCTCCATCAATAAGGGGGGACTACTGTAAATGAAATACATTTACTCATTCTAAAACATTTGGAGATTTTTATGATCGGGTTAAGGAGAAAAGTTCATTAAATTCATTAAAAATCTACATATCTTCCCCAAATAATAACCAAAAAATCCCTCTATTTCTTTATAAGAAAGCTATCTTTAGAGGTAAGTATACTATTGTTTTGTATTTTGAGTAGATGAGCAAAAAACTGTAGCCTCTTTGATGAATAAAGAGGAAAAGATAGATAGATCTCAGGAGAATAGTCCTTAAGACTTGCTGACTGCTCTTCTGTGAGTCAACTTGGAACAGGAGAGTGTTAGCAGCATTGGAAATACATAAAGTGCTCTCCACATGATATATGTTAATTGAGTTAGAGTCTCACCTCACATAACTTAATTGGAGAATGATAAAGGTCATTAAATTTCAGGATGGCTATATGGATAACAGATAGAATGATAGACAGGGCAACAAGAAAATGTGAACTAGTGATATGCCTGGGACGAGGCACAAATTCTGTCTGGAGGTTTTGTCAATAACTGTATACGTAATCAAGGGGAGCCCAGGGCAAGCATTTCCCCTTCCAACTCTGGAAACCTCCTGCATTTCTTGTGTCTTGATAGGCATCAACCATCCCTTCTTTTCTCCAGAGAACAAATCAATGAACTATTTCCATGAATAAAGTAAATCCTCTTAAACAGTATATCTGGAAGAGAAAATAGAAATTCTTTTTGGAATGCCAAACATCTGGATTAAATTTAAATTTTTTTTTAAAAAAGGATATTTTAAATAAAGGTGCGTATAGTTCAGAATAGAACAACCTAGAATTTTTGAAATTTACTCATAGCTTAAGTTTAGTTTATCTATGTTTCTCCATTGTTCGGAACAATGTAAATAGAAACATATCTACAAGCAGTAACACATATGATTGACATATTTTGTAAGTGCTAAAGACTTTTTTGAGCTCTTACTCTTGGTTATGAGAATTCAGCATTTATATGTGCATTTCATAAATTTCAATAAGTCTAAACAATTCTGGACTGAGCTCAAATATAGCCCCCTCTAAACACTCTTTCTCTCTAGGCACTTGTATCGAGGTACTTCATGTAAAAGGAAATCAGAGTAGGAGATTAAAATCCTAATTCTCTGATCTCAAAATTAAAAAAACAAATAAATACAAGGAAATAAAAAATTGTAATCATAGTTCCTTATTAAACCTTTGGAAGTGTAGATATAAAACCAACTTACGAAAATTTTTGTCAGAGCCTTTCAAAATACACCATTATGTCATATTAAGTCTTTTTGAATAACTGATTTTTAAAACTACTATTACTAAAAGAACACTTCACAGTAGACTGGAGGCTTCAATGAGGGATGGAGCCTAACTGTCTTGTTCATCTCTACTGCCTAGAGACCAACCAATTCCTGAATGAAAGAATCCATCTCTATTGAAAATACAGGCTTATTTGTAAATAATAGAATGAAAGTAACAAGACTCACAGGGCAATTTAGTTGCAATAACAAGATTAAAGATGAACTGGAGATATTTCATTCATTTAAATTATGAGAAACTGAAGAATGCTGATGTCTCAGTTTGATATTTATGAAAACTAATACAGCAAGAATATGAGCATTGTTAGTTTTGACACTTTCAATATTTTGTTATTTTAATTTAACAGAGGTTTGCTAATAGATAATAAGTTCTACTCTGAAAATATGATTGAGTACTCTGGTTTACATTTATAAAATAAAGGGAGACTTTCATCATACTGACATAACCCAAATTACTTTTTAAATGACTATATTTTTAATCTAGTTACCAAACACCAATTCACACTTGTCGACTAAGCAGACTCATTCTTTGAGAAAAATTTTAAACAAGATATAATTTCAAATTATTAATGTAGTATATAAAGGACATAAAGGGACATAGACCCCTTTCAGTTCAGGATAGTTTTTAAACGGAAAGTCAGCAGAATTGCCGCAGCTCACCTGTCATTTGGTCAGCTTGTTTAAGAACAGTTTTTTTAAATGTTGATGTTTGAAATCTTTATGGATGTCAAGACTCATTGTTTAAATATTCAGCTGTAAATCTATTGCCAAAAAAGTGACACGGGTGCTATTTTCCTTCTCTTGAGAGTATGTTTGATTTATAAAATTAACTTGAGTTAAAAGTAAGGTATTTTTTTCCAGGATTTCATTATACAAGCAGATACTGGACATCAAACTGCTATAATATTTTTTGTGCTTATCAATTCTTCTTCAAATAAAATTCTTGCATTTTTCAGTTAAGCTGTTCATGTAGAGAATTTCTTTTAAAATGGGCTGAAAAGAAGGAAATATTTTAATATCATTTCTATTAAAGTGCAGAAAACTTGCTTATCAGTTTCTTGGCCTGATTCTTTATACATTCAGAAAATCTCAGAACACTAAGGAGAGAACTACATTTTCCTTCAGATCAGGGCTGCCAAAGATTAGACTTAATATGATTACATAAACAAACAAACAAAAGTGCTTAATGATTACAATGATAACAATGACATTCCGTCCTATAAAGATACCATTTCCTGTATGTAAATTAACAGTATTTAATAAGTGCATACCCATAATTATGTCACACACTGCTCCAATAAGATCTCTTTCCTCTCTGCTTCAGACAAAAGTTGTACTCAAACTCTTATTCCCTGATTTTCCCTATTTTCTTCCCTACTTAGAATGATAGAAGCTTGTTATTCACTGATTTTTCCTAACTAGGAACTCAGTGCCACTCTGCCTAGGTGGTCTGGCCCTAGTTTCAGCTTGAAGTTCCTATTCAGCTTCCATTGCATACCCCTGTAACATTGGGCAAGTTACTTGAGCTCTCTATCCCTCAATCTACTTATTTATAAAATAGACATAGTAAAAGTACATACTCGTAAGATGATTGTGAGAATTAAGTAAACCAAGTGCATTGAGCACTTAGAACGACATTCAACACACAATAAGCCTCTAAACTTTATTATCCTTAGCACAGGATTTCAATGTTATTTTCTCCACAAAGCCTATTCCAGTCCACAGTGCTTTTTCCTCCTTTTAAATACTGCATTTCTATGCAATAGCATATAATCTGTTACTTAATTATGAATTAATTTTCCATATTTGAGTCTTGTTTCATCAAGGCAATTGCAAACCCCTTAAAGATAGCCCATCTTGGTTTACTTGGCGTTTCCATTTTATAATGTTTGGGCACACAATATCCTTAAAAACTTAAAATAATACTTCTACTACTAATAATAACAATATTTATTGTCATAACAAAAATAGCTTGCATTTATTAAGCTCTTAATATTACCAATGACTTTAGTGCTTTATACACATTTTCTTTTTAAATCCTTATAATACTCTGAGGTGGATCCTATCTTCACACCCATTTTACCAATGAGGGAACTGACATTTGGAAAGGTGGAATAACTTGCCCAGGTCACATCATTACCAGTAAATGTCATTACTGGTGTACCCATATTGGTTGTCTGGTCCAAAAGCACAAGTCATGTCACTTCTGATCCACTTTTATCTTCCTAACAGTCCCAGAGCTTCTCGTTCTTGAATTATTGCATAAACACCTCACTCTTACTTCTGTCTTATTTTTCTCTAGACAGTTCTGCATAGCACCACATGTTCAAGTTCCTACAGCACTAGGGAGAAGGGTGGTGATTAGTAATAATTTGATGCCTGTCTTCCTGTGGAATCTTTACAGGATTTTTTTCCTATTCAGTTAAAGGAATGTAAATGGCCTGGAGTCTGTCAACACCATATAAATGTTTATCTACATTGGATTCTTAAAATTTGTAATTACTTTTCATCATATTTGTATAGCAACAGCTTCATGAATATGAATCTCTTCCAGGTTTTATTTTTCAGCTTCTTAACAACAGCTTGTCATAAGATAAAACCTCAATTTCATAAAATATTAGATTTGGATGAGATTTTAGAGACCATCTAGTCTAGTATCCTTATTTTGTCAATGAGAAAACCAGGGCTTAAAGAGACTCACACATCTTAGTTAGGAGGACAGATAAGCTGCTGCAGGAGAGATCCAAAAGTACAGGAACTATAAAAAAGCTGCGCTTTCTCTCTCTTTCCTGTGGCAGCCCTATGTGAAAGGCCTAGATCATCAGGGAATCTCTGCTCCACTTTGTCAGAGAGCCAGGTTTCTGTCCTTTGTTGCTCCAATCTCTCCCACAGCATTTTCATCTTCTGCATGGTAGAGGCTGAGACACTGCCTCAAATACATCCTACCAGCAGGGAGGAGAAAGAGGGAATGTGATAGAAGTACCTGTGTCTGAAGGCCCAGGTCCAAAGGGGCACAAGACATATCCACTCACGTTCTATTCGTGAATTGGGTCACACAGTCACACCTAACTTCAAGTGAGACGATAGAATATTCTGGATGGGCAGCTATGTACCTAGAGATAATTTGAGCATTATGGAAACAGGGAAGCTGGACTTTGATGAAGTCCTGGAAGTCCAAGCAGCCACAGAGAAAATATAGATGGAAGACCTATACTGCCAAAATCATCATTTATACTACTTTATGTTGAACAAACATATAATGCCAACTTTTTACAGTATGTTGGTTCAATATTATTTTCTTACTTACATTATGTATAGTTGCTATATTGGTGCTATTAGTTTCCTACCGCAGTTTTTGAGAATAAAAACATTGTGTCTGGGGGTTGGCTTGGTCGTACAGTGGTTAAGTTCGCATGCCGCACTTCAGTGGGCCAGGGTTTGCAGGTTCGGATCCTGGGTGCAGATCTACTCACTGCTCGTCAAGCCACGCTGTGGTGGTGTCCCACATACAAAGTAGAGGAAGGTTGGTACAGATGTTAGCTCAGGGACAATCTTCCTCACCAAAAACAAAAACAATCATGTCTGTCAAAGCTGTTTTATATCTCCAGGACAGTTGATTTTGTAAGGAAACATTTTGTGGTTGATTTTTTTTAAGTAATAACGATACACACATTCACACAAAGAACACAAAGAACACATGCTTAATATATATATACTCAGAGCTTTTTGGAGATGAGAAAGATAAGGCTTTCGAGGGATTGTATCTGTAAGTAACATTCAAGTCTTTGAGTTATGGACTACTGGAAGAGGTATCCTGACATGTGTGGGTTACATGAATAATTTCCTTGGTAACCAGGCTGAGGTAAATAATCTACACTTAGAGTAAGATCATTATGAATCAAAATCAGAAGACTGCCTCATTTATACCTCTATTCTTTTATATCAGTGATTCTTTATAATGCCTTGATTTTACGATAAAATATAATCAGAATTAAACTTAAGGAGTTCACAATCAGATAATTATTTGCATTTGGTTTCTAAAACTATAACTAATTGGTCTAAAACTGCTAGCACAAGAGCTGTAGACAGTTACACAATGGCAGAGGGTAAAATGTGGTTAGATGTACTTGGCCCACGCCTTTGTAAGTATTCATTAGTTGGGCAAAGTATTTTTGTATGTAACTCAGATGGGAGTCTCCGGAATTTGTCATTTGGCCCATGAGCCCAACTTTAAACTCTCTAAAATTTATCTAAAATAACTGATTTTATTTGTTACAATGATCACTATCCATATGGTATGTAAATAAACTGGGAATGTAGATAAAATGTATATCATAATCAGGGAATTACATATAACTCTGGGGTTGTACAGGAAGTATATCATCGAAATACAACTATAGCAACAGTATGGTCATAAAATGATTGTATGTTGCTCACGTTGATCATAAGTTGTATAAATTAGGAGAACTAGGATGATGAACTCTAATTGAATGTCTGTCCAATGAATGTTTACTCTTAAAGATGAATCCGCACACCATTGGAATGACCACCAATGAATACTAAGTGTCCATTGCCAATTCTGGAATCTGAATGATGTGAATTTTAATCCAAGCTCAGTCACTTACAAGATATGTGAGTTTCTTTGTTTATTACACAAGTTCTCTGGCTCTCAGATTTCTGTTCTATGTAATAGGGAAAATAATACTTAGAGACTTTTAGGAGGCAGTAGAAATTGGTAAGAGGATAAAAAGGTGGTTAATACAGCTACAGATGTATAGTATGTGCCCAGTAAACGGTAGCCATTTCCACTCCATCCCCACTCATATATTTTGATGAGCAAAGACTGAGTCTTATTTATCTCCACATCTCAACAATGTCTAGTTAAATGTCTTGTACAGCAGACAGATATTTGTTGAATTGACCTGAACTTGAAATAGAGGGTGAAAAAAATTCCAGAATAATTCAAGAAAAAACATTTCCCTTGGTTTATATTATCTGAATATCTCAGGTGAAAAATCTATTTTCTTTTCTTTTCTGGTTTGAAATAATCAGGTAATGACCTAAATCCTTCAATTTAGTTTGTGTGCAAAGACTCAGTCTAAGATGAATATTTATGGTTTTCCTTAGGAACTAAAATGTTTTGGCAGTTGTTCAATTCACTAGATGTGCTATTAAAACAGCATAACTGATTCAGCAACTTCATTCAGGTGCAGGTTTGCCTAATGTTGCAGACCTCCTGTAATAACCTGGAAGAATCAATAGGAAATTCAGAGGTTACAGCAGTTATACCATCATTAGGAACAGGCTCCGTAGTGACTTGAAGTAATTTTCTTAATTGTAATTTCTCGCTTTTTCATTACACTCAAGTCTTAAATTATAACTGACTGCCTTCTTTGAGTTCTTCATGACAGGCTTCATGCAGACCTTTAAGTATATATAAAGAAGAAAACAGATGTTAAATCTCTTCTTCACCTAAAATACAAATAAAGGCAACACATGATCAGTACAAAAGAATGAGTCAGCTGTGTTCACCAAAAACCTGTTTTCCTCACACTTTTTTGTAAATTTTTATTTCTATTGTGAAAAACATTTTTACTGATTAAAACAATGCTTATCTTACAATTTGCATATTACCTCACACTGTTAAAATACTATAATTACATATTTCATCAATTCATATTATAAATATGCTCACATTTCTTATATTCCTAATGCTTCAGAATCTACTGGCATTAGTTGCAGCAAGTCCAGTATCTCTCCTCATCCACCCTTCCCACCTCACTGTTTAAGAATTCAGGGCTTAAACAATCCAAAGGTGAAGGCAGAGTCCTGTTTCTAAAAGTCAGAAAGCCTACTGCTTATGTTGTTTCTCATGACCACACAGTGAGACTATAGAAACTTGGAACTGCCTGGTCCATGGGCATTTTTATAATCTTCAATGAGCTGTTGATGATCTGTGTCAATGCCTAAGTTCAAGGGTTCTGTAAATTTGGGATTACATTCACAATTCTCTTGGTTTATGAATTGCAGAACATAGTACTAGGTGGGTTCAGCTCTAAAGAACTAAGTCTCTCCCATCAAACTGTTAGAGTAATGCATTAGCCTCAATCACTAGTTCAGACCCTCCTTGCCTCGTAAGATTATTTTTAAGGGTCCTGGTCAGGCTATGCTAGGTACCTACAACGAGGTGGTACCTTTGACACCCAGGAATCAGGAATTGGGAAAGTGAGGTAAATTGATTCAGTTCCTCTTTAGATTTGCATTCTAGAGGTCTCATAGAGCGATAGCATCTTTCAAATCAAAATAAAACTTGTTACATATTTTGCCCTGCTAATGTAACATTTTGTCACATTTTGTGTGAATTTGATTTAGGAAATATTCAAATAATAGGTACTATAAAGCCTTTGAAAAGATATGAATTCCTTAAATTTTAAAGTAACCAAGAATTGTATGATTTCAAAGCTGGTGGACAATTGAATAATAGACTACATTTCTGCTATTGAACTCTGATAGTATCAACGGAGCTGTAAATAGAAATATTTCCATCTTTTATCAGAATTAGTGAGGAATATCCCCTCCCCTTGACAATGGCTTGGACTTAGCGATGCAATTCTGATAAATCTAATCTGGCAGAAATGACAGTGTGGGACTTCTGAAACTAAGTCATACAAAGTCTTGTGGCTTCCTCCTTGCTCTTTCTCTTAGATTGCTCCTTCTGGGAGAATCCAACTGCAATGCTGTAAGGATACTCAATCAGGCCTCTGGAGAGACCCACATGGCAAAGAACTGATGCCTCCTGCCAGCAGTCAGCAAGGAAATGAGCCCTCTTGCTAAGAATCATGTGAGGGACCGATTCTGGAAGTGGATGGGCCAGCCTCAGTCAAGCCTTCAGATGACTGCAGCCCAGCCGACATCTGAAGTGAAAACTCATGAGAGACTTCTAGGTAAGAACAAACTAGCTAAGCAACTAACCACATAAATTGTGCGATAATAAGTGTTTGTTGTTTTAAACCACTAAATTGATGGGTAACTTGTTACACAGTAATAAATAACTAATAACATCTTCAAGAACTCATCCCTTGCACTAATTTCTACCAGTCTTTAACTGCTTACCCTGACTTTTGATAAATAAGTCAGCTAACTAATTGCTTGTTCAAAATATTTTTTTTTTCAAAATTACTTTCTATTCTCTATATGGTAAGAAATTTTCCAGCAGGAGCTTTATCTTGCATTTACAAATTGCATCGACACTTTTCCTTGTACTGCCCTAAAACCCATCTGCACTGCTCATAAACTAGACAGAGTACAATTTGTCATAGACTTTTGACATCAGAATGAATTTTAGGAGCAAGGGCAATCTACTCCAACTTACCAATCAACCAACCAATGCATGAAATTGAAGATCCGTTTCAACACTCATCATCTATGTTGGAACTCCCAATACCCCAGAAACAGGCTTCTGTTTGCAGATAGCTTTTACTTTTAGAAAGTCTTGCTTTATGTTGATAGTTTTGTCCCTTTCAGTGTAGTTTACCTTTTGAGGACAGCCATACAGAACAAATCCAATGTTTTCACAAAGCAATTCTTCTTTTTAAAACTCAAGGATGCAAGTCTATTTTAACAGTAACATTAAGCAAATTTATTTCCTTGTTTATTTATCCATTCACTTACTCAGAAAAATCTTATTGATCTCTACCAAATACAAGTCATCACAATAAAAGTCATTTAGGATTCAACAGTGTATTCAAAGACAATTTAGTCAAAACAGGAAGTGATATATGTAATTCAAATCATTGAATTAATTGTGATCATTGTAATAAAGTAATACAAATACATCATCACTTGCTATTTATCTCTATGAAGAAAAGAATTAACATAGCAGGCCTAAGATTGCTATCCTTAAAAGGCCTGCTTGTGTGATTGGCATCTGGGAAGTTGAATTTTGGGAGGATTCCCACCAGTAGCTCACTGTGCCTCAACTGTTTGTGTGAACAATACTGTTTATGCCAATCACATGCTTTTCTTCTGGAGATCTGGAATTTGAGCACATGCTAGGCCAAGGGTGCTTATGTGGCCAATCCCCAATAAAAATCCTGGGCAATTAGCCTCTGATGAGCTTCCCTGGTAATAATACTTTGCACATGTTGTCACATTCATTGCTGTAGGAACTATGTCTCATTTGACTCACTGGAAGAGGACCCTTCAAAGCTTAAGCCTAATTTTTAAGCCTAACCTGGAATTTGTCCCATGTGCCTTTTCCCTTTACCAATTTTGCTGTATATTGGTTCTCCTTGAACCAAGATGACACACCATTTTTATTTACACACTGGCATATGGAAACAGCAAAGACAAGATGAGGGAATGAGAAGCAGCAGTCACCAAACCAAAACACGGAGAGCCTCTACTTTTTCACTCTCCTCTTTTCTTTCCACAGAGTTCGGAAGCAAGTGCCTGATCCAACAGAAAGGTCCTCAGAACAAAGTTATGAACTACTTCTGTTTACTCATCTGTAAAAACAATATAATAATAGTACCTACTCTCATCAGTTTATTTCAAGTATTAATTACATAATGAATACAAAGTGATTTGAACTGTTTCTGAAACATCCTGAAAGTTCAATAAATGTGATCTATTAATTACCATTGAAAACAGGAAAGAAATATAAATGGTTCTCCAAGATAACAGGAAGACTGAAAGAATAGAGAAAAAATGAAGCAATTAAATAAGATATAAAAGATAGCAAAAAACAAGGAGAAAAATAATCTGATAGGACTCAGTAGCTCAGGAAAGGAATGGAAAAAAATAGTGACATCTGAAGCAACAACAACTACACAAGAGAATACAAATGATAGAGAAACAAAGAATTAGCCTGAGGAAACCATCAAAGTATTAAAAGACAAAGAACACAGATATAAAAAAATTTAAACAAAGATAAATATGAAAGATAAGCAAATTAATTCTAACATATGCATAACTATGTTTCTTAAAAAGAAAATAGAAAAATAAAACAATAGAATATATATTCAAAATGTAATCAAGGAGAATTTTCCTGAAATAAAACCTTGACTTTGAAGGGTAAAATGATACATACATTAATCAAATATAAGACATATCTTAGTGAAATTACACTGAACTTCAAGAATAAAGAATCCTCTGAGTAATCAATGAGAAACAGAAAAAAAGCAGGAAACATACAATTATTGGACCATTGTTTCAGAAGTTTTAAGACAGAAAAGAAATAACTCAGGAAATTTACACCCATCTAAGTTCCTTTGATCAAAAGGCAACAATCCAGCATTCTCATGTATGCCAGAATTGGGGAACACAGCACTTAAGGGTCTAACAAATGAGCCAGCCTAGTGGTTAAAGTTCAGTGGACTCCAATTTCGTGGTCCAGGTTGGGTTCCTAGGCATGGAACCACACCACTCATCTGTCAGTAGCCATGCTGTGACAGTGGCTCACATAGAAGAAGTAGGACTTACAACTAGAATATACAACTATGTACTGTGGCTTTGGGGAGGGAAAAAAAAGAGAGAGAAAGGAAGATTGGCAACAGATGTTAGCTCAGGGTGAATCTTTCTCACCAAAAAAAAGAAAAGAGTCTACCAAAGTAAATTTCAGAAAACAAGACACCTCCTCAACTGACCTTTGAAGTGTGTTGGGGGACAGAAAGACGGAAAGAACTTGGCCTTCATGGTGACAGAAGAAAAGAGGTCTGACCACAGGTTATAAGGGGACTGAGCAGAGAAGAAAGGTGCAACATGGGAAGGGGAGGAATATAACAAATCCAGTGCTGTTGGATTGGAATTGGAGAGTTGGAGGTATAGGTGTGAGATTTCTTTTCTCGTAGCTTTCTGAATTTTCTATGCTAAATTATACATATTTTAAAACTTTAACTGGAACAATTAACCTATCTCTCTACTGGGCTTCATTAATTTCTTTCCAATATTTACGTTATGTTTTTTGATGTACAGATCAAAAATGTTATTGGCAGACAGGAGATAAGCAAAAAAGGCTATGAGCAATTCTACTTTTGATGCCCACATGTTTGAGTATAAATTGATCAAGCAGGAAACCCTTCAGCTACTCCTCAAATAGGATGGTTTCAGAGAATTATACAGGGAATGTAGTAATACTATCCAACAGCAAAACTTTTTCAAGTCAAATCCAAACAGGAAGTCATATTTCCCACTTAAATGGATAGAATAGAACCTTCTTCTTCTTTCCAAAGTAGCAGATCACAGAGCTTAGGGCAGAAAGCCAAAATATAGGATCATAGAGGGCCTCTCTGCAGTTGAACATGTACAGGCTCAATTCTTAGAGCTCCCCTGTAGCTTAAAAAATAAAGAAATAACGAAACAGTGATATAAAACTCCTGAAATATTTTAAATGTTTACATTAAATATAATCATGCATTTAATATACACAAACAAGGCAAAGTGCAATGGAATTTTGTTATCCGCTAGGTAATCAGAAGGTTTGTAATAACGATAAAATCAAATGCCTAAATTTGAGGCCTTGTGAATGTAAGACCTGGGCCAAATGGCTCTTAGGTCCTGGAAAGACCTCTAGCAGAACACAGGAAATATGGAGATGCAAATTGCTGTAATTAAGCCTAATTCTCAGTCAGAAATTTGCATTATTGGAAGATGCTAACCTATGTAGAGATTAATTAATTTTAGGCCAATGTAATTAAAGCAAACCTCAAGCAATTAGGTGGTTAAAGGAGAATGGTTTGCAAATAAAAATAAGAGCCTCGGAACCACCAGTGCTGATCTGGTGGAACAGAGAAAATGCAGCTCACACAGTAGAGGAGCAATCGAACCTGAAAGAAGGTTTCAAATCAGACTGGAACAGAGACACCGACTAAGTGTTCTCAGTAGCTCCTGGTTGAGGCAAAGCTGAATGTTAGTATCAGAACCCAAAAACAAGATCCATTACTCACGTTATACTTTTATGCTCAAGTTAAATGTTATGTAAGATAGACAATCATTATTTTCAAAAATCTATTTTTATTTCCTTAACTCCCAAGTTTACAACTTCTTCCAAGCAATGTAGAATATGGAGAGATCTTACCTAGAATAGAGACCAGCTCAAGATTCTGATGTTTATATTACATTTTCTCAATTATCCATCAGCCCCAAATAATAGGTCAGCCCTTTCCTTATTGATTCCTTCACTAAGCACTTATGTAGAACATTCTGGGTGTAAGAAATTTGCTAATGATTCTAATTGTAGAAATGCACAAGGCACATGCTTGTGCTCAAATGACCCAAATTGTGTTTCGTGTCCTGGGATAGAAATATACACTAGGTGCTCTGAAAGCATGAAGGAGAGCACCAAACTTAAACCAGAACACACAGAAGTCTTCTCAGGGAAGACATTTTAAATGAGTGTGAATCTGTGAGAACGGACGGGGGGCAGAAAAGAAAGGAGGCATAATGCACAAACACATGGAGGAGTGAGAGGGTGTGACATGCTTTGAAAGCTGAATACTGCTTTAAAAACTTAACAGTTTGGAATGATAAATAGAGGTCAATTCATGGAGGACTTTGACTATCAGCTAAAGATTCATTTTGCTTTTCCTATATTGAAGGCTTTAATGCGTTTTGGAAGCCTGACTTGTTATCACCTTTTGAAGGAAAGCACGGTGAGAATCTTCACGCACGAAGCCTTGACAAAGCTCATATAAAACTTGGCAGAATTCACCAAATCAGTGTGACAAATATTTGGCTTCTACCTACTTCAGTTTTATCCCTAGATGTGGAACATGAGCTCTTACTGTCAGCTATGGCTTCTGGCATCTCTGTCTCTGGATTCCCAGAATCTCCTTGTAACCTCAGAACACTAAAATCTTTACTGCTCTTATTTTGACACTTAGAATGCTGATGAGAAATCTAATGCCTTTATGGGTGCCTGTATCTTTGTAGGTGGCCTGCTTTTTCCCACTAGACTGTTTAAGGACATTTTTTCTTGTTCTGAAATTTCAAAAGAACTTTCCTTAGATTAGGGTCTGCTTCATGTATAGATATATCCTCAGATCCTAGAAAAGCTAGCATTTTGAGGGTCCATGCAATTTGAATACTAGTCTTTCTGTACACAGCTCTCAGAAATTTTTCTTTCAGTAAATCCTTGATTATTGCTAAATCTCAATTTTCTCCATGATATTCTTTTAGTTAGTTTGTTTGTTTGGTGAGGAAGATTGGCCCTGAACTAACATCTGTGCCTGATCCTCTTCTTTTTGCTTGGGGAAGACTGTCCCTGTGCTAACACCTGTAAAATCTTCCTCCATTTTTTGTATGTGGGACACGACTACAGCATGGCTTGATGAGCGGTGTGTAGGTCCACCCCCAGGATCTGAACCTGCAAACCCCAGTCTGCCGAAACAGAGCACATGAACTTAACCACTATACCACTGGGCCAGCCCCTCTATGATATTCTTTTGACACTCTTTTAGAAGATATTATAGGCCTTCTGAATTTATCCTGCAACCTCTGAACTTTCACTTTTCACATTTTCAGTTTATTTTCTTTTTAATCTGTAATCTGGAGACTGTCTCAATTTCATCTTCCATGCCTTATTTTTGGCTTTTTAATTCATCAATATTTTAATTTCTAAAAATATTATCTTGCTGACAATAGGAATTTAAATATTTTATTTTAAATTTCCTTTCATCTGTGTCTTCACTCTTTCCTATGATTGTTCTTTTGGTTATTATAGTCTTTCTCATTCATTCCATGAGTTTTCCTTGAATAGCATATCTTTGCCCATTTATTTTTTGAAAGAAAGGCCTAGGCTGATAGCTGCAGGGGATTTTTCTCTCTTATTGTGTGGATAAGTGTTTTCTCCAACACTGTCTCTTCCTTAAATGACAGGTCTAACTGGGAGCTCTGCCTCGATGGTAGGGTTTATGCATCAACTTTGGGCTCTACTTTGAGTAAGGGAGCAGGCCAGTTAGTTTGTGGGGCCATATTCCCTGAATGTGACACCAAATTCTGATCTCTCCTCAAAACCTTAGACAACAGTCTTTCAGCTTTTGCTTGAGGCTAAACATAGGCTAATAGTCAAACTGGTACTGAAAGCTATTCTAGAACTTATCAAAATTGGGCCTTGCAGGACTAGTTTTGCTCTTCCTATACTCTTCAACATTTCAAATGTAACATCAGCCTTGCAATTTTAGCTATTTATCTACTGAACTTTTTGATATCCATCTTCTTAAAATTTAGGAACATGCTTGATTTATTTTCTCACTAGCTTTCTTTCATCAACAAAGAGTCAAATGATAGCAACAGCATACGATTTCAGTGCATATGAATAGAAATACTTTCTCCTATCTTCCTCAAGGAGAGAACGAAAATCAGCGTCTCTTTTCTATCTCTGCACACACTTGATGTTTGTTTTTATTCATATTGAAGCATACATTATATTTTTTTGAATTTGTAACTTCTTTTTGAATATCATATGTTCTCTTTAAAAAGTACACCCACTTAGAACACTTTCTTAGTTTTTCCTCCTTTTTTTTTTTTTGAGGAAGATTTGCCCTGAGTTAACTGCTGCCAATCCTTCTCGTTTTGCTGAGGAAGACTGGCCCTGAGCTAACATCCATGCCCATCTTCCTCTACTTTATACATGGGACGCCTACCACAGCATGGCTTTTGCCAAGCAGTGCCATGTCCACACCAGGATTCAAACCAGCGAAGCCCGGGCCACCGGGAAGCAGAACGTGTGAACTTAACATGCCACCAGGCCGGCCCACTTTCTTAGATTTAAGAGTTCTCAGTTTAGATAAATTAAACATATATCCAATAAATTTTTCAAAAAGATTAGTAGAAATGCATTGAAGAATAAAATATTAGCAATTGGTTCATTTAACAAGCTTTTTTGAAACTCTCATGATTTATTACTAAAGTTTGCATCTGAAATTAGTAGTATAGATTTGAACTAAAATTGTAAAGAAATTCTTCAATCATACCAGTTCTATATCTGATGCCAATGATAATCAAACTTTTTAAAATATCAATCTTTTTCTCAAGATATTTTTAGAGGTTCCATTCATTTCCTTTATCCTTAGATTTTCCTATTTTTCTCCTTAAGAATTTATGGATTCCTCCTTTCACATGGAAGCCATTTGATGGACCTATTTTCAACTCTTCTTTTGTTTTCTTTGCATCAGTAATAGACTCGTTATTATTCTCATCATCAAGATCTAGTTGATTACCTGATAAGAACAAATATTCCTCACATTCATATTTGATTTTTCTTATTTATGTTCTCAGTAGGCATGTCCTCTTCACTTATTGGAAATGAAAATTCATTCTTTTCCATAAGAGAATTATCATTCATCTCATTAATCTATCTTGATTACATTCTCCTCTTCATCCCTGCAACCTAGGATATTTATTTGTCTGTTACTTTCATTATTTTAATGAATTAGTATGCATCCTAAATGTTTCTGGCATTTTCTGATATTTGATATACATGTAGCACAAGAAAACATACCACCTAATAAACTGATGTGTAAATAAACTTTACCCTTAAGAGCTCCTGAGCTTGAAAAGGATAATAACTTTATTGGATTTATCCTCTTCTGTTTAAATGATACCCAAAGCATGCCAAAGATAGAACATTTACTTAAGCTTTATTCATTCACCACAGCATAATATAACAATTTGTCCAACACATAAGAGATTTTATGAGCAAGAACTTTCTTTAACTGAAACAAAAATAGCATCAAGATTTAAAATGAGAATTAGGCGGGAAAGAACACAGTAATTTTATGGATGTCTAAAATATCAGCTTCGAAAACAGAGCGTTCAGCCAAGCAAATTGATTCTACTGATTTTTTCCCTTCTGGCAGAGGCTGATGGGCTTGCAACCTGGTTTGTTAGTTGCTGAAACCAACTGAAAGATGCAGTTAACTACTCTAGAAGAGCTATTTCATCATGTAGTAAAGATTAAGTGAACTTGCTGCATTAACTATACAACACCGCTTCCCGTGATCCTTTGGAAAAGTCAGCCCTGTGCTCTAGACTATGGAAAGACAGGCATTAAAGTAAAAAAGTTTCTATGATTCCAAGCAGAAGATTCCAAAATAGTATGAAGTTAATGGGTTGAAAAACTAAAGAAATGCAATTTTGACTATACAAAATCAGGAAGAAGGAAAGATTGGAGAGCTAGCAAACATATATACACATGTCCATCAGCAGAGCTTTCTAATGGAGAAAGAATTTTTTAATATGGCAGGATCTCAAGATTTACTCAGACTACACTTCTTAAAGTGTAAAGAAAGCAGAGTTTTGTGTATAGATGGGTCAATAAAGATAGTTTCTTTCTATAGAAAAAATTATTTTTACAATAGATAATATAAGAAAAATCTTGAATAAAACATATATATGGGGTGCTATGCAGGTATAAGTAAGAAAATATTTACTGTACTATTCAGATTTTAGGCAGCAGAAGAGAATTAATGCTTTAACAATAAATACTATCTTATATCCTTATTACTGATTTGATATTTTCATACAAGATGATGCTCTTCACATCATTGTCATTAGTAATTTTTCAATTCATTTGTTTAAAAAAGAAAATTCCTCAATAATCTAATGAGGTTGCTGTCTCCTGCTTAATTTCAGTAACTAGTCCTTAAGATGCTGAATCTGCGACGTAGAAATATAGTGATGAAATTATCTCCTGACTTGTTTATTAATAACATGGGTAAATGTGAATGGAATGAGCTTGCCGTTAGGTAAATTGTCCTTGCCTAATTAATGCCTGTATTCAACTAGTGCTAAATAATGGACAGGTGGCTAAGTGGAAAGTGACTTTTAGGGCTCTGTGTAAAATCTGCTCTCTGTTCTGACCTGTTCAATAGGTATTTCCAACTTGGATCATGGCTTTGACTGCAGGTATTTCAGATATCACAAAGCTGAAAAAGAGAGTTTATATTTTAGATGACAGTACAGGTTCCAAATGAATGAAATCTTATAATATTAGAAATGTCATAATAAAAAGTAATAATTTATGTTTGAAAAAATACATTAGGATCTAAGGAGAAAAATATGAGTCAACAGCTTATGAGAAGAAAAAGAAGTTATTGATTTTGGTTGACTGCAAGTTCAAGTTTAGATACATTACCTCTATCCTATATAAATATCTATACTGTTATATTAGACACTAAGAATCAAAATTCTAAAGAAATTTTGACAGATTGAAGGCCTTACCAGAGGATGGCAAATAATATTTATTAATTTATTCATTCAACAATGATTTTACAAGTCCCTAGTATGTAGTACATCAATCTGATGATAAAAAGACTGATGTGGGTGGGGATAGATATTAGATAATTACTTAACTCGGTTTACTATGGAAGTTGTCAAAAACAATTGCAATCTACCATAACACTATATTATAGAAAGTCCTAAATTAATTTAGACTAGAAGATAGTCTGGCATTCCCTCCAATCTGCTAGAGGGTTCATCTGGAAATTCCTGTTGTCACACTAAGTCTATTTTCATAAGGTATAAACCTTTCACCACTTTAGTTGCGTGATTTTTTTAGTTGTCAGTGGTGCTATTGGTTCAAATTGTGGTGGTGTCGACATGCACAGAAGCCAGTGGTTTGACACATTGTATATAACGAAGGATGTCATCCAAGGTGGAATCTCACGAGAAGATGAGACTAAGGTAGAAGGAAATGTGGATTGGTGAGTGAGATTAAAGTTAGAAGGGGTACCATGAAAACACAAAGAGCTTTCTCTTCAGGGATCCAAGGTATTTGTAGAATGAGTCATTTTGGGTAAGAGAATAATGAGGAAGGTGTTCATTGTTCATTGGCACCTTATAGCAATCTTCCAGCAAACTGGATCAGGCCTTACTCATTAGGTTTCATGAACAATAGCACACATTTAATTATGTCAGGGGTTTCACAATCTAAATACTTAATTACTATATTTATTTTTTTACTATCTTCCCCCAGCTTATTAAGCTACCTTCTATAACCATTTTTAAATGTTACATATTGGGTTATATTATATAATATTTTTCCCAAATGTTCAGAATGGGTGCAATCTAAAATACAGTGAGACATAGTTAACTGGTTTTAGTTAAAATTCTATAAGATAATCTATAACTCTATGTAAACAGCATCATCCATGTAAAGATGTGCCATTTTTCTATTTGCTGAAAGTGGCTAACATGTGAGTGTGCCTCTAATCAGCTCTGTCTGTGTAAAAGGCCATATATTCTTCCTTCAGAATATCTTCACACGTGACCATATGAAATACGATTAGTGTGAGCTGATAATCTTATCCTAAATATTAGTACAAGTCAAATATTTGTATAAAGTTAGATTTGAAATCTCTTTATAAATAATATTTCCTCCTGCCCTTTATCAGCCATTGCACTGTGTAGACCAGTGCCCTGTGTAGACCAGTGCCCTGTGCAGCCCTCGGGGAGAAGGTGGATCATCCTCTCTTGGGTATCACAGCTGTAGGCGCTCTGGGATTTCACTGTTAGGAATATCCAGGATTCTGTGAGAGCCACTCTTACAGCCTCTCCTCTGCAGGAAAGCACAAAAAAGTTGTTTGGCTGTCACTTTAGACTGAGTTGTGAATATTACTTAATATGCCTTGAGATGATTGTAACAGCATTGTTAGAGATTTTGCTCTGTTCTCAAAATCAGAGAAAACCTGTGCTTCCCCAGAATGTGTTTGTTTCTATCTTATAAGCACTGGTTGTATTCCCATTTGCCTTTGCAACACATAAGCAAACACACAGGGGTCAGCCCTACGGCCAAGTGGTTAAGTTCATGCACTCTGTTTCAGCGGCCCTGGGGATCGCCACTTCAGATCCCGGGCACAGACCTACACACTGCTCATCAAGCCATGCTGTGGTGGCATCCCACATAGAGGAACTAGAATGACCTACAACTAGGATATATGACTATGCACTGAGGCTTTGGGGAGGAAAAATATTTAAAAAAGCAAAGACACCAATTTATGGTCAAACTCTAGCAAATGTGTTAAGCATTATGAAAACATTTCTGCCCATTCAGTTTGCCCTTGGCTTACCTATGTTCCATCCCTTACTCAAATCTCGTATTTATTTACTATTCCCTGAGTATTTCACTTATTTTTATAAGTAATCTCAAATCTTTTGTGGAGGATAGAAGACAGAGTGAGAGAGAAGTGTTAACCATGACTGCAGATAACCCCTGAAAGCATAATTATCATTGTAATAATTGAGGTGAATAAACAGTTCTAAGGAGTTACATACATACCTTATTTAATGTCACATGACAGCACATTATGAAAATGCTATTTGTCTCAAAATTCTCTGACGAAAATATATATGATACATATACGTGTTGTGGGAAATAGAACATGTAACATATAGTAACATGTATATTGCATATGTAGACATATAAAGATATTTTTGTTGTTTGTGCCCTTGAGTTGATTCCCACTCCCAGTGATGCTGTGGACAGCAGAGCGGAACCTTGCCTGGTCTTTTTTGCACTGTCCTCTCACCTTACAGTACTACGTTAGACAATGCTCCGCTGCTGTTCGTAGGGTTTTAAAAGCCAATCTTTTTCAGCAGTGAGTGGCCAAGTCCTTCTTCTCAGTCTGTCTTAGTCTGGAAACTCCACTGAAAACTGTCCCCCATGGGTGACCCTGCTGATATATGCTACCCAGTAGCATAGCTTTCAGCATCACAGCAACATGCAGCCTCTACTGTATGACAACTGACAGACAGGTGGTCTGGTTCCCTGACTGGGAAATGAACCCTGGCCGTGGCGGTGAGAGCACCGAATCTTGACCACTAGACCTCAGAGCTGGCTATATAAACATATATACAATATATAATATGTTATATATAAGATATTATGTTATGCAATTTATAATATACAATCATATAATATAATGCATGATGTATAATATATATTCCATAACATATAATTATAATATAACATAGCATATATGTACAATATAACATATCCTTGCCTATTAGAGTGCACCCTGTGCGTGGGGTGTGTGTGTCCATTTTTTTCACAGCTACTTGAGGTGAGAAAATGGTAGAGAAATAGAGGGCATGTAGGGATTGGGGAAAATACTCTGACAATACTGCAGCATAGAATTCACTAACTATTGTATGAGATGAACCTAGAAGAAATAATGGCTGAAGGCATGAATCAGGCAGTTTTCAGTGTAATTTTTATGGTCCAATTCTATTTTCCTATTCTTGTTTATTATTTCTTCTTTGACCCATAAATTATCTAAAGGTAGTTTTTCCTCTAAGCAAATTTTTTTTCTTGTTATTCAGTTTTAACCTAATTGCACTCTGATTAAAGAATATTTGTGTATAACAGATCTTTTTAAAATTTAATGAGATATTTTATAATTGTGAACTATAGTTAAATATCTAATGCATGCAATTATATATTATATATGTATACGACCATGTATATCACACATTATATGCGTGTTTGTGAATGTATATGTATAATATATATTTGTATTTGTGTGTAAATATATAGTTAGATAGATATAGATATCTCCATTAAATCAAATCTGTTAACAATAGTAGATTTCTAAAGGTAGATTCCCAAAGGTAGATTCCCTAAAGGGAAAAAATGGATAAAAGATATGAATGGAAAAATATACAAAATAAAACTAACCAAATGAAGACTGGTATAGCCATGTTATTGGCTCTTGTTAAAAGCATGTAGCAATCTTTTAAACTCTTTCCGAGAATTTTCTTTCTACTGAAAGTTTTAATCTCTTTGTATTTATTGTGATTTCTGATATATATGGATTTATTCACATCATCAAATTTTGGGCTTTCTACTTGTCTAATTTTTTCTGTGTTTTTATTCACTTTTCTTTTTAGATTGAGGTTTAATTTGCTCCACTCGTTTGGAAGTTAAATAATAAACATACTTATTTTTCTCCACAGTTTCCTGGCTTTCCCTCTAGCTCATTCTTTTACTGAGACTATAGCCCTTTAAAAAGCTCTCGATTTGGAAGGAGAGCCCCTGTTTGCCCTTTATTGTTGTATTGAGCATAGACTTTTTTCTCTTGTTCCTCACAACCTTTTATATCCATCAAAACTGAATTTCAAGTCACCAAATTTCAGAGGCCCATAGGCACAAAGCCATATACAGAGCAAGCTCACTTCCTCTTCACTATGCAGCTCCAGAAGACTCATTTCTGAGGATTTAGTAAAAGTTTTGTTATTTTTTAAATGCCAGGCTTGTTGATAATTTTCAATGGGACAGTTGTTTAAGATATCAAGTTTGCCGTTCTTCTAGAAAGAAATTCACTTAGGGGAGTTTAAGAAGATAAATAACTATCAATATAGACTCCAGAGTATAACATTACAATGAGCTATGTAAAGCACTCCTTCCTTTGTATTCCCATTTCTAGAGTTTCAGGAGTGAATAGCTTTACTTTGAAACTTCTTAGTACTCCTTTTGATAGGATTTGTATACATTCTAATTAACCGTTTCAAAATCTTTCTTTCTTCCTTAGAAGAATATCTGCCCTTTAAATATGTAAGATTTTTATTACAGTGTCTCATCCTCATTCTTTTTCCAGCTCAGACACTCTCTGTTTATTTGATATGAAAAATACCTGATCTGAGCTTTGCAGTGGTCTTCAAAAATTCAATTAGCTTTCTTTAATGTATTTCATGCATTTATAGCATCAAAGAGCCACATTACTGCAAATTAATTTCAGTGACAGTCTTCTTTACAGTTGTTATTTCTAGGAAAAGATAAAAAGTCAATTTCAACTCAATTTGATCTTTGTATGTTCCAGAGAATGTGTTTTTCCTAAATTTAAAAAATAAATAATATATGTATGTTGATACTTTGTCGAGACAAGCAGATGAAATGGGTTTAGGACTATTTACAAATGTTTTGAGGTGATTTAACAGTGTAAACGTAATAATTCCAGCCCATTTAGCATCATACAATAGAGAATCCTATAAAATTTATGAATGACGGTGACACTAATGACATACACTCTCAATATTTTATAAAAATTTGTAAAGTAATGTAAACATTTACATTGTTATTGAAAATATAAGAACAAAAGAAGCCAAATTACATCGACCACAACATGGAGTTCATTCTCCAAACTCAAATAAAACTGAGTGCTTGTAACAGTCCATGAATTCCTCAATTTGAAAGACAGAGTAGGGAGGGTATCTTTTGCCTTATTGTTGGAAAGGCACTTGAGTCATTTTGAGAAGACATTAGAGTGATTGAATATGGACTCTAGAACCTCAGTCTCTAATAACAACACCAAGATATAATAATCAATACAACAAAGATCCACGTCCTTGTGTCCCATGTCCTGAATTTTAAGAAAATATGTGTTGATTTTTCTCAGAGTACTGATAAGTTATTATTATAACCTTATTCCTATAGGGGAAAAAATTCTTCTGAAGGCAATCAGAGAACACGAGAGTTCTTTGTTCTGCTTTCTTCCAAGGCATTTTATTAACTGAAACAGAGAGAAGAAGAAAAAGGAGGGCTGTAGGCCACTTCAGTATGAGGAGTTGGAGTCAAAGTTCATTGGATCTGGAGCAGATAGCTCTTACTCAAAAACCTTTGGAACTAGATCAATACAAATGTTTGCGTTGTGGGGAGCTCAAGGATATGCTGAAGAATGGGCTGAATGAAATTTAGGAGAAGTGATGAAATATATGGATGGTTTATTATCCCAATTACCTCTCACACCTCAGATTGGAGCAGTGAGTGCTGAAAGCATGGTGAGCTTAGGAGTGGAAAATCAGAAATGCTGGCAATCTTGCAATGAGCTAGGAGCTAGTGCAAGATTTTGTGGAATTTTTCTAATATTCTTAAAAAAGTAGAGCTCACGTAAGAAACAGAAAAATCAAACTACTATAACACAGAGGAATTTACATGACTTGTATACCTAAACAAAAATAAAAGCACTTTTGCATTTTTAGTAGCTATCCATGGAATGAGTTTCATAAAATCCAATTTATAGACTATTTGACTTGTTTTGTTTTAACAAAATTAGAATAGATTTAAAATCTTAAATTAGATTTCACTTTGCCCTCCTTTTCCACTTTCCTACTGCCCAATTATGCTGCTTAAAACAAAGCTGGCTTCAGGCAATTAATATGCCTTAGAAGGCATTTTACAGATGTTTGTATGTCTGCATGCATGTCCGTGCCTAACTCATCTTACATTAACAGCACTTTCCATAGTTTCTTAAGTCCTGCTCAATAAAAGAGTGGTGAATAAATGTGCAAAACAAAACATCAGAGAAGAAGAAGGAAGGCAAGACAGTGGGAGAGAAATGAGCTAGATAATTGAATGAGAAAAAGAAATCATAGCCAGGTTGATAGTGAGGGAGTAACTCAACTAAATGAAAGTAAAGATCTCTGTGAAATAAGGCATGACTTCAATCTAAAAGCAAACATACAATGATTCTTTAAAAATATCAGGCTGTTTTGAAATTAACTGCTTTCTTTTCCCTTCTTGCTTGAGGACAAACAACAGGCTATTATATAAATGTATAGTAGATACTTTTGTATTTCATGGATAATCTTTTTTATTTGTAGACAAAAAACATGTGACATCATTAGTATAGCTTATCTGGCTCAATTTGTTCTAATATAATTAAGCAGAATAGATTTATTTTTTCTAAATGCATAACACTCATGGCTCTGTATGGCATTCCCTAGGACCTTGATTAAAAATAGCATGTCTACATTTTTAAAAAATGCTTAGCAGTTGAGCACATTCCAAGAAAGCATATTGCCAGCAGCTGAAACAATGAATTAGGTTTTCAACCATGCACATTGCTGTGTTGCTGCTGCCAGGAACATGCCCACTGTTGGAGAGCCTTTCCCAATTTTGCCTCTTGGCACATGGACAGCCATTGCTGAAATTAGCATCTCTCACTATAGAAAGGATGGATATATACGACACCTAGTTAATTATGAAAAGGAAACTTTTCATTCTTTTTATTTAGTCTGATATACTTTTATATATCGGTGAAACATTGGTTAAATTTCCTCATCCTTCATGCTTGAGTCTGGTAGCTATGCATCTCTCTGATGAGATCTGATGACCTGAATATGCCCTGTTCTCCCTAAATCCAGTCTTCATTGCCTAGAATCTCCACAATAATTCTCCTTTTACAACACTGGTTTTTAACTGTTCTATAAGGTTCTGGGATTCATTGGCAAGTCTTCAAGAGATGAGAAGACGCAAGTCAGTAAGAAAGTTAAGAAGTAAGGCTCCAGGCTTCCCATACCAGCTTTAACCATGCCTGGCTTACTTTTTATGAGTTGAGGTTCCAGACAAAATTTTGTTATGAATATAAAAAGGATACTGATGCTAAAAATGAAATAACTTGAGAACATTTTAAAACACATGCATTCAACATTACTATTGAAATACAAATGTTAGGTAAAATGGACAGATTATCCTATTGAACACTAGTTATGAACATCTTAATAGGAAAACTTTGATCACATTGGATGCCATCAACTAGCAAAGGTCTGACACAGAGTGTCAATTCTGATGTCAGGGAAGGAAAGGTTTGAAGCTTTGGATTCACTCCATCTCAGGAGGGTAACTAATGTCAGGGAAGGAAAGATTTGAAGCTTTTGATTCACTCCATTTCAAGAGGGTGGCTTCTGCCTAGGACTCATAAGCAACCAGGAGATAAAATAGAAAGAGAAAAGCAGCAGGAAAACAAGGGTAAAATTTGCAACCCATCAATATTACACACAAGACCGGGTATATTACCTTCCTAGCCCTGCCAAAACAAAGTATCATAAACTGGGAGGATTAAAACAACAGAAATTTATTTTTTCACAATTCTGGAGGCTATAAGTCTGAGTCAAAGTGTCAGCAAGGCTATGTTCCATCTGACATCTGTAGGGGAATCTTTCTAGCTTTTAGCGGTTTGCTAGCAATCTTCGGTATTCTTTGGCTTGCGTAACTCCAAGTTCAGTCTGCATCATGACATGCTGCTCTCCCATGTCTGTGTCTTAACATGGCCATCTTCTTGTAAGGACACCAGTCATATTGAATTAGGAGACCATCCTATTTCAGTATGACCTCATCCTAACTAATTATATCTGCAACTACACTATTTCCAAAAAAGGTGACATTCTGAGGTACCGGGGGTTGGGACTTCTTAGGGGAGCAGGAGGAGAGAGAGAATAGAATTCAACCATTTACACCAGAGTTCAGCAAACTATCCATGGGGCCATATCCAGGCACTGTTTTTATAAATAAAGTTTACTGTACCACAGCCAATCAATTTTTTTATATATTATCTATGAATTTTATAAATTTAATTTTACAACAGTAGAGCTGTGGTAGAGAATTTAAGGCTTCTTAAAATCTGAAATATTTACTATCTAACCTTTTATACAGAAAGTTGGCTGACCCCTGCATTAGACTACAGTCAGCCCTCTTTTGTTAATATGCAAATAGCAATGAGAAAGAGAGAGAGAAAGAGAATGTGGATTAAAATACATTGCCATGATATTTTATAGCTCCTTCCACCAAAAGATGAGGTCTGCTTACTCACCCCTTGAATCTGGATTGAAGTTGCAACTTGTTTTGACTAATAGAACTTGGCAGTTGATATTGTCTGAGATCTAAATTCCAGGCCTCAGGAGTTTCCCTAGCTTCCTCCTTTGCCCTGTTAGAAAGCTTCCTTCACAGTGGTTGGACTAGACTCTTGAATGATGAGACCACATAGAAAGAGAGAGAGGCCAGCCAACAGCCAGCAGCAAGGCCCTGGATATTGATTAGGAAAGTCTTAGCTCGACCATCTCTAGGCAAGCCTCCAGATGTCAGGTAAAGAGGTACACCAGGTGAGATCATCAGAAGAAACACAGCTGAACACCCATCCAAGTCACAGGCTTACGAGAAACAATAAATCATCATTGCTTTAAGCCACTACGTTTTAGGTTGATTTGTTACACATCAATAGATAACTGAGACAGAGAAACACCAAGATTGTGTGAATACAATTTTTTTCTTTTTTTTAGAAACGTGTCTGAGTATGAAATACATTAGCTAGCTGCTTTCTGGTTCTAACATAAAGAGAAGTATCGTCCCAGGTCTCTGCCAGAGTTTGCTATTCCTCAGGGAGACGGATGTTTCAATCTCCCTTTTTCCTCAATTTTAAACTGACGTTTCCTTCTTTTGAGGAGTTTACCAAATTCCTTAATATGATACTATATCACCCCAACATTTCTGGTTTATAAAGTAAGAACTATGGTTGTTACTTAAAATTAATTTATGTATAGTGTAATCCCTATAAAATAATAAAACTATTTCATTTTTATGCTAAATGACTTGTGATATAACCCAGCAATTAATATAATCTCAGCAAAATAGTGTGGGGACCACAGCACTGCATGTGTTTCTGTATACAGAATTGAAAAAACCCACTTGCATACTCTCATACTGAGGTAAAGAACAGATGAAATATGCTTTATTCAGTGTGGAGCAAATCAACCGTGAATAACGTCACATTTAAAAAATATTTCATTAAAAAGAGTTGAAGATGTAGTAATTTTTCAATAGAATAAAGAACATCATCTCCCTACTATTCCCCAAGATACAGATTTAACTATAAATATTTACAGAGATTTCAGCTATTTAATTGTTATTTTTCTTTCTGCCTCCACGTGAAAGATTTTTATAGAAGAAATTTGTACAAATGAATGGTCTTTTGTGTGTATGTGTTTTCTCTTCTATTTTTTTAAAGTAGATGGTTGCTTGGCTAGTTTTATTGAATATGCCATAGGGAGCACTAACTACAAACATAAAATACATGTTCTTAAATTAGACATAGGAGACTTTCCCAGCTTCTGTTGAAGCTATAATATATCATGGCTAAGGCCTTGCTTGAGACAACTAGAAAGTTATTGTGACCTAATGAAGACAGAAGATACCAGAGATGTGAAACTTACTAATACAGAAATAAGTCAGTGCTGTCCATTTTAGATGCATGAAAGTATTTTGTTTTAGTATTCACAGAGGGCAGGAGGAGAGTGAAGTGGATAATATCTATTCTATCCCAGACCTGATAGCACTTTTAAAGTCAACACTTGCTAAGACTCACAAACCATGAATGTTCATATTGAGAATACTAAAAGGAGAGCTGGAACAGCCTCTGCCCATCTCTGTAACGTACTCGGTAACATTCTCTTAACCGTCTTCGTGCCTAGCTTGGTATTTTTATTTCTCATCTTGTGTATACACATCATATTTTTCCACTTGACTGCAAACCTGTTCTTTCAGATAATAAGGAAAAGAAAGCAGGAGAAAAAGCCAATCTTTTATTGGAATAAAACTATCCAAGTTAATTTCAATCAAAATCTTAGCTTAACTGTAAGAAGTAGAAAGGAACATTCACTATCCAATAAAATAATAACTGATTACTAATGAATTTAGAAGGAATAAAATACTAATAGTAAACTAGAGAGCTCCTTCATGTGCATATCCACTCTACAGCTCCTCAGTTAACATAATCTTTTAACCAGCAAGTGGGCAATTACTGCGTAATAGAGCTAGATTAAGGGGTCGCATTTTAACCACTGCTTTGACGGGGAAAGTGAATGAATCTATAGCAGTTGTAGCTGAAAAATAGTCAATGCCTATTCTACATAAGATATCTTTGTTATTCTGTTTTATCAAGGCATACTGAAAGTAGCACATCCACTTTGAATCAAATATCAGCTTCTCCCTAAAAGTTATTTGTCCACCTATGTCAGTGCTTCAGGAGTATTAGTCAGTGACCATTTCTCTGCTCCTTCTAATCCCCATTTCAGGTCATCATTTCTCCAGCTCCTCTCACACTTCTGTAAGGTCTAATTCTATAATAAATAGCTTATACCTATAATTTTCATAGTGGCTCTGCTTCCCTGACTGATATAGTTATTAGTAATAAAAGTGGGTTAGGTTGGTTTCTTCAGGAGAGTTTGAAGAAGGAAAATAAATTAAGAGTTCAGAGCTTTAAATGTCCAGGTCAAAGTTTGTGTAAGGAATCAGGAAGGTTTTAAGACTTCCCTGAAAGCAATACCACACTGAGAGCCAAGCAACTGGGGCTCTTACCATGGGCCCTGCATCTCAGGGGCCTCACACATTAGTGTGCCTTACTTGAAAATTTCTGGGTTCCCTCAGCATGGAATTGTCCCATGTGGGTTCCAGGTACCAGATATGCCTAACTCAAAATTTTCTAAGTCCTTCTCCAGTGTCTGGGGCTGTCTGGGGACTGGCAGGGCTATCTAAGCAGAGCACCTCAAACCAAGACCAGGGAGTTCATGGACCTTAGGTCTGGTTTTTACCCTTTGGGATGATGGTCAAACATTTACTTCATGTGCGGGATCAACCAGATGCCTATGACGTCATCCTGGAGTGAGCCCTGCATCTGGGCTCCTGTTCTGGAAAAGTAGTCTGATGAGTGCATCACTTCCACTAGCTAGAAGAGTAGTTATTCGCAGTTCACTGGTTTGTGTAAAATTGCGCCACCAGAATAGTGTCGACATGCTCATTTTGTGTGAAACTCACTCACATTGGACACAGAAGAAATTCAAGGCTTTGGGCTGCCAACATTTCTTCACTGATCGTTGGAATGAGCCACATTTCTGGGCCCATGCATCAACTCTCACCAGTGCGTGTTCTGACCACCATGCTGCCTTTTGTCTATATCACCTGAGAGAAGGAGTGGTGGTCGCAAGTATCCTTAATCCTGTGCAGTCCCACCATTGGCACTCAGTATGGTCACCCTACCCCTACCACAGGTTCCACACCACGTATAAAGCAGTTCTCCAGGAATAGTCATGCCTATCATCTCTACAAATTATCAAGGGCATTGTCCTGCAGTTCCAATGTGATCTTTTGATTAACGCCCTCTGTTGCCTCCAGATGATGCGGTTATGTCACGTTCTCCTAGGTCAGTCTTAAGAGCTAATGGATGAGCAACAGAAATTCTCTGTGTGAATGAAAACTTTCTTCTCAATCTACCCCAGGGATCTTGCTTATGCTCCTTCCTAATATCAGTTTGTGAAAGCAAGAAATTCTATTCCAGGAATACAATGATTGTGGCCCAAAGAGTGATGAGAAGACATGGTTAGAAGATGAGCTGTTTTATGTTTTCACTAAAAAGTTCCAAATAGTAAATTTAATAAGATCAGATATTAAATTATCTTCCACATTTTCTTGTATACTCTGTATTTGTGGTCATTATAAACAAAGCATAACAATCAATTTTGAGATAGTCACAGGAAGCCAATATTCATGGCCAACAGCAGGAGTACTGCAGCATCATGAGGAACAATGGAACCAGTATTAAGTTAATGGTATTAGGGAATTGAAGCAAGAAATTCTATATTGTTTCAATGAAAACAGATTTTGAAGAGCCATAGCATTGTTAATCTGTTGGGGATTTTTTAGGCTTCATGATCACAGTTGTAATTTCCAAGATCCTGAATATTATTTCTCACATAGCAACTTATTCTTGTGTTATGGATGTGAAACCCTCTCAAGTTTTTCTGAGAACATTAATTGTACCCCTTTTGTTATTCATGTGTGTTTGTTTAGCCCATGGAATCTTTCTCCTTGTATACTAATTCTGTTTACTGAATTTGCTGGCTTCGGGCTTTCTCTTAACATTAATCACTTCCAGGACAAGAGTACAAATAGAGGTCCATTTATGACATATCTAAATATTTAAAAGTTATACACCAATTTAAAAAACTGTTCAATACAATATACTCCACACCCCTACCTTACCAAGTATAACTTCAGAAAGATAAAATTGAAAAATGCGTGTAACACTAGGTTTTTATATAACTAAAGCTGGTAAAATACCAGTGACTACTATATATTTATTATTATACATATCCATGTCTGGGCCCATATATGAGTCAGCAATATTACATTGGTAATAATGACAGACATGTGTAAATCATAAATTTACTATACATTTTTCCATAAACTCCATTTGCCCTGCCTTCAACAAAACAATTTTGTTTTCTAGTCAGGATGTTCGCATGATATGCATTCTATTCATGGTTGTGATCTTAAAGTAGAAGTCAGCAAACTATGGCTACTTGGCAAAATCTGAACCACAAATTGAAATACAAAGAGAAGCAAGAAAAAGGACATTTGGCAATGCACGTCATTATGCAAGTTTCTATTACTTTCATGATATCTGAAAGGAAGAAGTGACATAAAAGTGATTTTTTCTTTTCTGTTACCTCAGTGATTCTATATCTCAAATCCTCGCCACACTTCCAAAAAGAATCTATTGCTGGCATTGGCAGAAAATCCCCCCAATCCCACAGCATTTGGGCATTCAGACAGAGTTACCTTGTTTTGAGGACATAGGACAATGGATGTACTTTAAGTTTCCCACTACCTAATAGGTAATACTCAGCAGGCTAGGTGGGTACTTTAATGAGTGGCACCCTTTAATGTGTGGGATCCCTGGCCCAGTTCTAAGGGTTGGCCCTTTAAATGGTTTTAGTTTTCCTGAATCATTTGATGTTCAAGGGTTGTCTCGTCATGGTTGCAGTCGACACAGGGGAAACTTAACCGTGTTATTCAACAGCACAGATTGACATCCAGGTGCAGTCTCCTAGTATTTAAAGAGAATAGGAACATATGAAACCGGGAGTGGATATTCTTCTAGACTTATGGATCCTTATCCTTATTTGGTGTTTAAAGTTACCAAGGGCAAAGTCTTGTATCTCTAATACTGATAGTCTGAGTGTATCACAAGTTAGCGTTTTTCCAATTCATACTCCGTGTCTCTCTTAGCTCTTCGGAATTTGTTGGGGGAAAGAAACAGAAAGGGTAGGCCAGGCAGCATCACTATTCTGATATCTGTTCGCCCATTGCTCATCTAGACCATTGGCCTGGGCCACCTCCTTCCTTTAGTCTGAGTGGGCAATTTCTCCAGAATTGCTCTAGTAACTCTGTCTTTTGTAGCAGTGTCCTCCAGGCTATATGTCAGCTATTGGCTTTGCTTCTCTTATTTATCTTAGGAATAATTTCCATGTCCTTATAGCTCCAGGAATTACTCAAAATGGTAGCTTTTCTTGTTTTTTAGAGTGTTTTTTGGATACATACACACATTATATAGATAGACAAATGATAGATATATACATAGACAAATGCACACATATATGTATGCAAATGCATACATTTTTTTCATTGCAAGACATATAGGCTAAAATGATCTTAAATATGATGATTGCAGATTGCCACTTGACATAATTCCTTTAATCTGTTTTAATAATTCATTAACCGTGTGCAAGATTTCATTTGAAGTAAGAGTTTTGAAGTTGTGAAAACTGCTAGAAAGTGAGATACCTGTTTTACAGACATGCTCTTTACCCTGCTGCGAAAACTTTGCTTGTTTTATGGAGAGCCTTCTCCAGTGGAGCCCACACTTTGAAAGTTCTTGATGGAGTTTCACTGTCTACAAACTTCCCCAGATTTTGGTTAAATTAAAAGTTCTTCGTGGAATAATTTATCAGAAAAAGTGCATACAAGACTATTTTCCCACCTAAGCAGGTGCAGTAAAGAGACACAAAGTTGCTGTGGTTCAGGAGCAGGAATGCCTGCATTGGGCTGTAGATCCCATGACTGAAGTTCAGGTCGATGAAGAGTTCCCCAATGTCTTAGTTTTAGATAGTATAGGGACTGTGAAAAACGTTTTGGGTACCAGCCCTTGGTGGCCTCATAGTTAAAGTCCAGTGCTTTCACCACTTCAGTGGCCCAGATTTACTTCCCGTTCGCAGAACCACACCACCCATCTGTTAGTTGCCATGCTATGGCGGTGGCTCACATAGAGGAACTAGAATGACTTACAACTAGGACATACAACTATGTACTTGGGTTTTGGGAGAAAAAAAAAATCAGGAAGATTGGCAACATATTACCTCAGGGCAAATCTCTCTCTGCAAAGAAAACAAAAAAAAATCTTGAACCCCTCGTAAGCACTCTTGAGCACAACATACTTCTTATTAAGACCAGACTTCCTTAGAATTCAGAATTTAAGGTCATTTTTCAGTAACTGGAGCCAGAAGGTTTATATCAAGTTTTTCAAAATGCCTAGAAGCAGCTGGTCTAAGCAGCAGGCTTGCTCACTTTTTGAGATGGATTTTACATTTAATTGTCTTATCCTACTTAACTTGCTTCTTGCTTCTAGTTCTTTTGGCTTAATCTTTGTTAGCTTCAGTTTTCTAATCTCTATAATGGGTTTCTAAATAAAGTTTGTTTCATGTAATTGTTACAATGATTGATATCGTGTATATAAGCTTATTAATTAGATAGTATGTATAAAGCCAGTAACACATTACCTAGCTCGTAGTAAGTGCTTAATTAATGTTGTTTTCCAGTTATTGAGAGTTTTTAGATACCATGTGCAAAGGATTGCTTGAACAGCTGTGTAGTTTACCGGTACTATCTCATTACCTTGTGCCTTTAACGTCTGCCCTTATAAACATGAATTTGGTGAATGAAAAAGGCACAGAGAGACAGAAAAGGACATGTTGCAGACACAATGGTGCAAGTGACCCTAATTTTCCTTATGACCTCAAGATTTCATAAAAATTTAATTTGTAGTTCAGAATTGTCAATTGCTGTATTCAGTTCACCAAAGAAAGAATTTACATCCAAGAAGGGGCAGAGGAAGAAAGATATTGATTATATATAGACTAAGTGCACTAAATTGAAAGGATATCATCAAATATAGGTTGTCTGATCTACAATACATAGAGGATGTGTCCATATCAATACAAAAGGGAAAGATTTTTTTAAAAATAAGAAAAACTAAAAAGATAAAGATTTAGTCAGTTTTATTATATTATTCAAAATGATATTTTAAGTTATATATATTCACATTGGTGTGTATGAGAAAGTGAGGGGTAAGGAGGGAAGAGTTAGAGAGAAAAAGAGAGGGAGCACATGCAGTCACAGCCTTAGTTACACTTTTTGTTACAAGTAGATAGGCTCCCAACAAAATATCTTCTGGCCATAACCATAGGTTTCTGTACGTTTGTTTTATTGGTGGTAACAAGGCATTCAAACTCATCTTCAAAAACTATCCACCTTACAACGTATTACTATTCCCATTCTACTGCAAAGGCTACAAAGGCTCAGGAAGGAAATTATTTAGTGATACGTGGGTTATATACAGAGCAAGTGGGATTCAAACTTAAATCTGATTCCAAATCCATGTCCTTTCCGCAGCATTATGCTGCCTTTCCCAGAAAGTGAGCTCCATCTGGGCAAATATCACACCTCAATTTGTGTTTTTCTTTGTTTCACTGGCGTCTAAGTCAGTGCTTTAACAAAATACAAACACTCATTTGGAATTTTTTTGAAAGAACAAAATGAATGAAACAATAGAGAATTTCACTGGCAAAACGCTCACTGCTTAAAAGGCATTTAATTCCGTGTTCATCCATGTTCTAAATGTTCAACATGTTCTGTCGTTGGATAATGCACTAAAGTAAATTTGTACTATGAAATATCTCTTTAGCTCCCCGAGGGTGGGAACCATGTCTTAGTTTGCTTTGTTCTCCAATGATAGTGACTGGAATTTCAATGAATATTCCCTGAGTTGATGAATAGGTTTCTATGTGAGTCAAATATAAAGCCAAGTATGCATAATGATGTTTTATGCATTTGGGACATTTTATAAATATTTTTAGATGCCAATGTGCAGCATATGTTTCTACTTATGATGCATAATGTCTTTATAACATAATTGTATAAGAACAACTACAAATAAACTTAGGCAAAAGTTATGAACTGCTTAATAGCCTTTAGTAAAAATAAAATATATCATATCTCTATTTTTACTTCAATTCACTACATTGTAATTCATTAAGATAATAAGATCACCTAAGGTAGTTGCTACATATAAGTAGTGTTTAAATTATTAGAGAATTAAATTAAGGAAGAGATAAAGAAATACAGGGACAATTTATCTCTTTATCAAGATCATTACAATCATTGCTTTGATGTGATATGCAGTCTTAGTAAGACTAGTAGGCAGTGGCTAAGTAATGATACAATTAGGCTATAAGCAAAAAATATAAGTATGGGCAAGATCCATAAGTGTGTTTATTTCTAATAACCTCACTTTATCATTTAAATTGAATAGTATGAGATTGTGATACTTGGTCATTTTTTAACCTACAAAAACATCCATTTCAGGGGCCAGCCGAGTAGCACAGCAGTTAAGTTCTCACGTTCGGCTTTGGTGGCCCGGGGTCCACCAGTTCAGATCCCGGGTGCAGACATGGCACCACTCATCAAGCCATGCTGTGGTAGGCGTCCCACATATAAAGCAGAGGAAGATGGGCATGGGTGTTAGCTCACGGCCAGTCTTCCTCAGCAAAAAGAGGAGGCTTGGCAGCAGTTAGCTCAGGGCTAATCTTCCTCAAAAAAATAAAATCTAAAACATCAATTTCATATGGTTGTACAGAAGAGGGAAGGGCATTTTGCTGTTGTTGTTACTTTCTCTCTTGGGTTCAGAGATGTAAAAATGGGAGCTCAGTTTTGTTGGGATTAAAGTGCAGTTGAAGCATAGTGAAAATTCAGTAAATGGTAGCTATTATTTTTATTAATAATAAATTGGAATTTTAGCTATCATATTGTCAAAAGAATACTTTTATTATGTTCAGTAACTAGCCTCCTAGTATTGACATTTTTCTAAAGTATACGTTATATCCATATTCAGATGTTCTGAATATGAACTAATCCAGATAAAGAAGAATATGGATCTTACCAAGGGTTTAGTGTTTGACTTTCATTTCTAAATGTCACATACACACACACACACACACACACACACAAAGTATTTCCCTCAGGAAAATTCCTGAGAAGAAGCCCAAGAGATTTCTTGCTCAATTCTTTGCCACACAAAACTTCAAGACCTTTCAAAATTCGTTTCAGACATACTCCCAAGGAGCATGATTGTCTGATCTGCACCTTGAATGGGTTATAAACCATGCTGACCTATATTGTGTATGCTGAGAGTGGATCTTTCGAGGATGTAGACAGAAGTTTTGTATACAACACAGGTTCAGAAAGTACAAGAGAAATCTGCATAGTAGAGGAGGAAAATGCATTTTTGATTTAAAACGATGCCAGTGCCTCTAATTTTTCAAGTGACAAGAAAATAAAATAATGAAGGCGCTATGAAGTACATTTTTGCAAATGCATTAAAATGAAAATCAGTTATGAAGTCCAATCATATAAGAAAAATTATCGGGTTGGAAATAAGCAAAAATGCCCTTGACCTAATTAAACCATCATTGGTCTAATAATTTAAAGTTAGTTTGGTACTTGTCCCTCTGTTTTTCTCTCTGCATTTGCCAAGAGTATCGCTCAGCAGCATATTCTGGGTTTACTTTCCAAGCACTGATTTACGTATATCACATTTCATGCATTTTCTCCCCCTTTTCCTTATAAGATAGCTGATTTTCCCTCAACACTGGGCCCTGTGGGTCCTTTCCCTGCCAAAGAACGTTGTGCTGGGAATTATTTTTAAGTTCTTTCTTTTATTACTCTTCAATTGATTATTTCCAAAATGTCAGCCTTTCCCTCCAAACCATTTCCTTAATGGCTGTCAGTTTCTGAAAGGAATGTGGGAAGGGTGCTTAACACCATGGTTACCTGCGAGATCCCCGAGGCCGGACAGGATCAGGCTTCAGTACCTCACATTTTCAGTATGGAATGGCAGCTCTGTTGCCTGGGTCACTTGCTAAAGATAGAAAAGAAAAAGTACTTGAATAGTTCCATGGCACAAGGAAACAAAGCTGTCAAGTACAAAGAGAACTGAAAAGAGCATCTCGCAGAACCTGAAATCACTGCTTGAAAATAAAACGCCTGGCTGTAGGCAGGTGACACAGCTCAGTGGTGAGCTGTCTTCCCCACAAACTGGAATTACCTGCACATCAGACAGGTCAAGGCCACGCCACGTTTAGTCAAGAGACCAGTGGCATGGGCAGACCTGGAAGGAACACACAAAGATGAAATTCTAGAAGAGTTAAGAGTCATAAAATACCTGAACCATGAGAGCAATTTCAGTTTTTCCAGAGAGATCTACATTTTAACCACATTTATCTGTATTATGTAAACCTTAATTGAAGGAACTTTACTGGGTGAATCCATTATCACACATTATTGCTAGAGTAGGAATCTGAACAAGGAGACTAAGGATGGTTAAATTAGCCTAAAACCAGGTTGTCAGTTCTGTGAGGTACGAGCTTCATTTACTTGATCTATGGCAATGATTAAATGTTAGAACAGATGGGGGCCTGAGGGACTCTGGACTCCAGTCCTATCACTTATTTTTTTTAATGAAGAAATTGAGGATTGCACTTGAAGTGACAGGGCAGGAAAGAAACAGAAATTCCTGACCCTAAGGATAGTATCCACTGCCACTTCCGTGTCTGCAGTCAAATTTTGCACTTCAGTCTTGCAGAACAGTTTCTGTTTGCTATTTTAAGCATTGTGTGCAGAGAAAAATGTTTCTTGTAGTTAATATAACTATATCATATCGATGTATTTTATTTTATAAATATATGCAGGTTTATATTATAACTATATGTAATTTTATATCATATATAATTACTGTATTAATATAATATGCTTTGGGGTTTTAAAGATTTATATATATATATATATATTTAAATCTATATACAAGTGTGTATATAAATATCTCTATCTAGATATATATATATGACCTAGGGGGCCCCAAGACTCTTTCAGGGGTCTATCATGTCCTTCTATTTCCAACATTACATCTGTATGAGGCTAGATTTTCTTCATATAAATCAATTAAAACAACATACACAACAGATTGAATTCAGAAGCAGGTATGAGAATTCAAACAATTAAAGAGATTTGCAAAAATGTAGATGATGCCACTCTTCTTACTAAATATGTCGTTTTGGAAATTACATGTTTTTTCATAGAAATATACTAGTTATGTCAACATGCAATGGATTTTTATTGTTACTTTCAAATAAATAAGTAAATACATTTTAAAAAATTTTTGTTTTAATATCTAATACGGCAATTCTCTATAGACGTGAGCCTTATAAACAAAACATCTTTGGGATTCACAATCATTTTTAAGAATGTAAGGAGGTCCTGAGACCGCAAAAAGTTTGAGCCTCTCTGGGCTAAACAACTGTCCACGAAGTCAAGCAGAGTGAGAGTTCTGGGCATGACTGCGTCCTACGCTGAGGAGTGACTGATCCTCCATCAAATCCTTGATTTTGGAGGGTTTGAGAAAGGTCGGTTAACAGAATGGAACACAGAAGACAGAAGTGCACCTAGAAACAGAGTGAATGAAAGCCAGGAAGCAATCAAGACACCATGAATGCACCAGGGGCATGAGTAGAAAATCGATTCGAGGGAGAGCAGGCCTGGAAGCACCACCAGTACCAACAGACAGGGCCCCTGGGTCAGGGAGCAGCGGCCACACCCTTCCCACGATGGCATCACCAGAAGCATTTAAAATAAGCTACTGTGTTCCCTTGGGGACAACTCCATTTTCAGGGAAGCCTGACTGTGTGGCCACAGAGACTGTCCCCAGCTCTTTTTTATTTTATGTATGTGTAACCCAAGCAGGATTTGAAGAAAGTAAATCATAAAAGCCACTTTCTTTTATGTTCCACTGTTTTGTATACTTGCTTTGTGAGAACAGTCATTCCTCTGCTCCTGTGTGCAAACTCAGGCCGTCATACGACATTTCTGATCACTCTTAAGCAAGAGAAAGTCTTAGAATCACTTTAAACTTCAAACATAGTCACAATGAAGTGGTTGAAAAAGAAAATGTCTGGTTACGTGTAATAACCAGAACTCCAACTAGATTTCAGGTTCAGTTTTCTCCCTCACTTGCTTGCCAGTCTGAGACCTGCTGGAACCAGGTTCTTGCTGTGGCACAAGTGTTGTGGTCTTTAGCTCTTTACCCACCTATCATTGCCCCTCCTCGCCTGGCCTGTAAATGCCTGGTTCCGATCTCTGCATTGTTGCAGCAGATGTACCAAGGTCAAGGGATTGTATTTTCTCTGCGCCTCGCAAGTATTTAAAGCTGATTCACATGGGGCCATTTTTGTGAATTTGCTGGAGATTTTCTGGCTGAGTCTCTCCCTGTGACTCTCTTTACAAATAGGACATCTCCTTAAATTGCTCACTAATATTACCCTTGCAACTTCTGCTCCCAAGGGTCTAGTTCCTAGCCCACCAGAGGTCCCTCAGGATTTTTAAAAATTACTCCAGATTGAAATTTCTACCACAGCTTCCATATCTATTCCCCTGGATCATTTACGTGTGACCCGTCACCAAAGTGCAGTTGTGCCTGCTATTACAGAAGGCTTCAGATATGTGCATGTGTGGGGTGAGGAGGTGAAATCGCAATGGCTCCTTCCAAAGAAATCCACTCTACTCTTTTGATCTTTATGTACTGCTGCTAGTAGTAAACGGTTCCAAAGCCATATAACTTTTTTCTGATTATCTAATTCAAAACTTTGCTTTTTACTTGAAGGTAAGACCTGAAACCATAAACCTTCTAGAAGAAAATATAGGCAGTACACTCTTTGACATCAGTCTTAAAAGGATCTTTTCAGACGCTATGTCTTCTCAAACAAGGGAAGAAAAGAAAGAATAAACAAGTGGGACTTATCAGACTAAAGAGCTTCTACATGGCAAGGGAAAACAAAATTGAAATGAACAGACAACCCACCAACTGGGAAAAAATATTTGCAAATCATATTTCTGACAAAGGTGTAATCTCCATAATATATAAAGAACTCACACAACTCAACAACAAAAAATCAAACACCCGATCAAAAAATGGACAGAGGATATGAACAGACTTTTCTCCAAAGAAGATATACAGATGGTCAATAGGCACATGAAAAGATGCTCACCATCACTGATCATCAGGGAGATGCAAATCAAGACTACACTAAGATATCCCCTTACATCCATTAGAATGGCTATAATGACCAAAACAAAAATAACAAATGTTGGAGAGGTTGTGGAGAAAAAAGGAACTCTCATACACTGCTTGTGGGGATGCAGACTGGTTCAGCCACTATAGAAAACAGTATGGAGATTTCTCACAAAACTAAAAGTAGAAATACCATATGATCCAGCCATCCCACTACTGGGTATTTATCCAAATAACTTGAAATCAGCAATTCAAAGAGAATTATGCACCCCTGTGTTCATTGCAGCATTATTCACGGTAGCCAAGGCATGGAAGCAACCCAAGTGCCCACCAACTGAGGACTGGATAAAGAAGATATGGTATATATATACAATGGAATACTACTCAGCCACAAAAAAATTACAAAATCATCCCATTCACAACAACTTGGATGGACCTTAAGTGTATTATGTTAAGCGAAATAAGCCAGATAGAGAAAGCCAAACAGTGTCTGATTCCACCCACATCTGGAAGATAAACAAACACATGGACAAAGAGAATAGATTAGTGGTTACCAGGGGAAGGAGGATGGGGGTTGGCACAAAGGGTGAAGGGGTGCCCCTATACGATGGCTGACAATAATGCACCACTGAAATTTCA